>NW_014333313.1:1374141-1381918 GCF_000341935.2 Cephus cinctus
CCCCCCCCTATAGAAAGAAGAGAGCAATAGGAAATCTGACAAACAGTACTTTCTTTTTGACTATTTATCAAACTGTTATATATATATATATATATATATGTACATATATAGATACTGTTTTTAACGAGAGATTATAAGAATTTGTGTAAAAAAAATGTTTCCCAGTAAAATTTTTTATCACCCCAAAAATTTTTCAAACGATAACGACACCGAAGCGTTCCGCATTCTGGCTCAATGCGGATAACGCATAGCAGACGCGTCCGCGATCGTATCGAACCAAAGATACGCACAATATGGTCGCGAGTTCACGCCTGGAATGAAAATGACTGCTAAATGCTAATATCACGCGAGAACCGTTGTCGGAAATTTAAAGGGGTGATGAACGAGGATCTTTATTTGGTTATCTGACGTCAGCTGGTAAACTAAATCAATCTTGGATCCAGGATAAGCCGTACCGAAATTCGAGAATACCAATTCACTTGGGGTTTGAAATGATGGGGAGGGATGAAGAGTTCATGAAAATTTTGTTTCCCTTACGAATTTATGATAGGTAATCATTAAGTCAATCAGAATCATCGCCATTCCTTCCGGTACGCTGAGACTTACCTGAAACAAAAAAAAAAAGAAAATCCATGAATCATGTAAATTTTGTTCAAAAGTGGAGTGTATCTTATGCATATAGTATAGATATAGATATGCAATGGGTATGATTTAATGGCTCATTCATTTTCGTATAACGGTCAGCGACTCCTAGTTCATGTCTGAATACTAGCTTCGTATACTTTTGACTAAATTGCTGGATGAATTCCCAGATAAGGGAGTTTCGGAGGCGTCATGGCCCGCCATAAAACACCATTCCGTGCTGCTATGAGCTGCATCACGCTAGGGTACGTGTTACCTAACCTACTGTTATTTCAAAGCCTGATTTACTGCTCTGGGATGCCGACTGCTCAGTCTGGGCGTTGGACGTTCAGGATGGACTTGGTCAGTAGAGTTGATTCGGATTTTTCAGCGGTACGGTTGCACCCAATTCCGATTTGATTAGAGTTATCCGGTTTGGGATTGAAGATGGTTGGATGAGAATATATTCAGTCTGTTCAGTATGATTTTAGAGTATTAGATTTATTTTATAGATGAGGAATATTTGTTCTGGGTATATATGTATATATTATGAATAAAATATTGTTATTGTTGTTATTGAAAATCAGCAATAAATATTTTATGACATTGATTTGTCTGGGTAAGGTACTAGATAATTTTTATTCGGATTTAAGCTTCATCTATGACAAGTTTCGGGTCGATGAAGCAAGTGGAGTCTGGATTGAAAAACATCTCCGGTTGGTATATTCTTGAATTATTCTAGGCGGGTTGACAGGTCGGTAGATTGCTGGGAGAGTTTCCAGCCACTAACTACAGAGTCCTCTTCTCGCGATCTACGTGAAATTCCTTGGTACTGGACGCTGCGTGAAAACGTCTTCTGACAAGTGCTGCCAGAATCAATCTCGTGGTTGTAACCCGAAAGTTTCAGCATTTGAGTCGATAAAGTAGAACCCGGTTGTAGCGACCACAAGGTTATATAGCACTAAGGACGAGTTCCTTATCATTTGTAATTTTAAAATTTTTATTTAATACCAAGTTAATAGCGATAATCTCCAAAAAATTGTTATACATACAAATTTAGGATTGTGCCACCAAAAGTTTCGCTCGGTAAATAATATATGTGTGAGTTGGACATATTCGAGTTGCCATAATAAAAAAAAAATTCTTCAATCCTCCACTTTTCCTAAGACCATAAGATTATACACGTTAATTAGTGGTTTTTGATTTATATTCCCAAAGTCGTGATTTTGGCGTAGATATACTCGTCAGGCAGTGGGATGATTATACCTATAAGTCAACAGCGATTTGCCATAAATTAGACTTAGGTGAATGAGATGCTCCGACGATTGGGATAAGCCCTCAAATTGTTGCTAATCTCTCTTCGGAGGATGCTGTATGGCGCTAGGTCCAATCTCTAGATAATGGTGGGTGAAAATCAAAAGAAAAGGCAGCACTTTAAAACGGCTGATTAATTTAGCCCTGAATTATTTAGTCCATCAGTGGTATCAGTGTTGTAATATCTCATATGATAAGCAGCCAAAGTCTGATATGTCATACGTGAACAATAAGACTAATGATTTTCATATACTTTCCTTATCTAATCCTACTGTACTATCGTATCTTTTAATAGATCTATGATAATCAATATATCGATTAAGATACGATTCATCGAAATCCTTCATTTCGAACAGAGCCCCATTTGGTCACGGGAGAAATCAATTTCAAATAATTAAATTTATCTAGATCAAGTTACTCGAAATAGCATCCAACAAATAAGTACACACGTGCCGATACGATATATAGAAACTGATGAACCAAAATTCACGGAACCGATTATAATAGCTGATGAAAGTTACGGAAGTGAGTTGTCTGCGTAGATAGAGGTTTTGAAATTTGATTTCCGGTTTGGCAAGGTCTATCCCAATTTTCTGCTTGACCTCGGAGGAAAAAAAAAGTTCTCGAAGAATACCCTCAAACTTTTCACGCAGTTCTGGAAAATTTCATTGCCAAATCAAATAGCGCGCTCAATGACGTGATAAGAGAACACGGAATCGAGAGTTTTGCAAGAAAAAAAAAACTTTTGTACCACAAATCTTTCTTTTTTCTTTCTGCCTCTTTTTTTTTGATACTGATAATCTTTTTATCTCGATACCTTCCCGTTTCAGCAAAATCTTCCCCAGCGCTCGTCGCATTCGATTTCTTATACCTTGATTAATTCTTTCCACTCGAAGGACGTTGCGTCTATTTCAATCACGAAGGGAGATACGATTGATTATATCCGATTCGATTAGTGACAAATCAAATACTTTTAGGATTTATCTTCTAAGATAATCACTTCCGGTTTCTCATTCGTTCTCATATACAGTTTGTATGTTTATTGGATTTCCTAATACAACCGCTTCGAATAGGTATACGAAATTCAATGCTGCCGTAGGTGGATGTCTGCAAGCCTCAATAAGCAACGACAACCCCTGGTTATCGGGAAGTAACTCGAATTTACATAATATGCTAATTTTCAGACTGAAATTTCTGCCGGCGACATTTTATCAGTCAGTCAATTAAGATTCGACTTCTGCCTGTTAGCAGAAGCCTTGAAACTAGAAGCAGCAATGACATCCTTCATCCACCCGCGTCTTTCGACCTGACGCTGACAGACCTCTGACAAATCTGTCACTTTTTTATACCACGTGGGGCTCTACAATAGGTTCTGCTTCTTGTCGCGCTTTTTAGCCGGTGGAAGTCGCTGCCATCGGCAGAACGCTTCCCTTTTGTCATGAAGTAGTGACAGAGGACGTAGGTGTGACGAAGGAAAAGGCTAATGTCCAGACATCCATCGTTCCTTTTATTCGAGTCCCGTTGACAAGGGTTTCCAATAATTCTATTAGCTACGAGTCGATCGCTGAATTACGTAACGATTGCGTATTAATAGGAAAGCTATAAGGATTTTTGGTAACTAAAAAAAAAATACCTGTCTTCGTTATTCAATGTCCCTTTAGTATTATTCTCTTAAGTTCTACCATATTAGGTCAATGCATCGTGTATTGAAGATATCTGGAAATTCTGTCACAGCGAATCCGGGATACCGATTGGTTGTCGGTATCGTCATTCAGTGTGACAAGAGTCCCTAACCCGACACGGGGTATCCGAGCGAGCACTAGTTCGCTGTCGCGCCGCTAGGTGGCCAAGGCAACTCGCATGTAAGAACGTAGGACCGGGTAAATAATTAATCCGTCGATTGTCCGGATTAGGGTCTTCTCCGTCTTCTTCGTCTTCGTCGCCAGCAACATATAATTTTGTATCCTGAATCCGGAATTCCTGCATCTGTAATATCCAGCTTCTCTCATCCGAGAGAGGACCATTTTTTTGTGGATCACACCGTTCGTTGAGTACTCTGTGGTTCTACTTTTGTTTTCAGTAACTTAGTCCAGTAGCGCAGCGTTTAGCTACCCTGGACATAGTAGCATTCAGCTACTTAGCCCGTGTACCGAGTCCAGTCGCGCAGCGTGTTTAGCTACCCTGGACAAAGTAGCAGAGAGTGATCGCTCTCGCATCTTAGCCGTAGCAGGAAGTGTTGGCTTTTCCACATCCTGAAGTCAATTCCTCCGACATTTTGAATTACACCGATTGTAATAGAACCGACCGATGATAAAAGATAGAGACGCAAAGTATAATAGACAAAGAAAAGTGTACCTGAAAAGAACGTTTTATTATTGCTATAACACAACTATCCCTTTACCGTTCCGAACCCTGGTTCACTCTAGAGCTAAGTGGCCAAAATCGCATTCGAGGGAACTGGTACTTCACCAGTCTTGACAGTTGGAAATAATATACGTTACATCAGGTATCTAGTCCAATAAATGTATTATCTCCCGAAATTTTGCAATGGCCCCAAACTTTGACAGGAGTGCCACTGGGAATAATAAATAGAGTTACGAGTGAAAAATATTTTTGACAAGCAACGGACACGTGTGCTCGGAAGTGCGTAGAAGTAAATAACTCGATAAAAACGTTATGAATAAATTTCTTTAGTTCAATTGTGTATACGGACGACGATTCTCGTTCGACATCATTGTCGAGGTATAATAAAAATATATATATATTTTTTCCTGGACAATTGTCAAGCCGACGTACGATAAACCTTCTAGAATTGAATTGTCGCATTACCTACTAGAGTACCAATTGTACCAGAAGAAAGTTGAATCCTCGTAGTAGTATCGATTGAAATCTGCGTATAAATGGGAATGTATGGCTGCGTGAGACACGGTACAGGAAAAGCCAATGGTATGGAAAACTCGTACCATAAGCAAAAGTTCCCGGTTGCATACGTGCAATGAAGTTACCAATGTCTGGTATAAAAATGCAAAGCACTCATTGTAGTCGTGGAGTAAGGGATACGTGATTTCGTAAGAATCCCATTTTTATAAATTTCATTCCCGTCGAAACGAATTTTTAAAAAAATTTTTAAATAAATTTAACAACGCATCACAATGTTTTTCATTATAAATTTACGCGTAACACTTCGATCTATACACTCCGTCTTGTAAGGAGGTAGATAATATCAGTAAGTTTTTGTGTCTTGTGGATGTACGTTTATCACTGCCAACACCCTCTTTTGCCGTATATGATACGATAAGACGCGCGTTTATCACTGGTAAGTCAGTGCAAAATTGAATATGCAATCTGCAATAACTTTTTTAACTCAAAAATATAAACCAATAACAACAATAGTGTAAAACGAGATACGATGTAAAGAAAATTTGTAATTAGACAATATTTTTATCCCTATCACAGACTGATTTTCGTTCGAAAATGAATTGAAATAATCATCCGAAAAATATTTAAAAAATTATCCTCTCCTTCGTAATCCGTATGAAGGTTAGGCACATTAGTATTCAGAAAAGCAAAATTTCGCGCAGGAATGCGCGGCCAAGGAAAAATATCAGGGGTGATATTTAGCTAGGTCGCCCGTGGCACTCTATAACTCATCGGAAAGGAACCGATAAATTTCCAAGTGACGTATTCATCGGTTCCATCTGCATAGGGGAAGCATAACCATTCGTCATGTGTTAGGGGAAAAAGTGTTAGGCCGAGGACGTTGCTTCGCGGAAAAGGGAAAATGGGTCCGATAAGACCGACAAACAAGAGAAATGAGAAACGAGAGACGCGGGAATACCGAAATACTCTTAATGAGATTTTCTTCCCCACGGATACTTTTACATATATTTGCCAGAGAAAGTTGACAATGACGAAATTACGGGACAATAAATAAGTATGCGAATGATTTTATTAACAGCCATTATTTTTTTTTTTTTTCAGGAAAATTACATTTCCAATTTTAGGACACTAATACAGAATTACGTAATTTATCATTTACGTATAAAATTTATTGCAAGTTCACGGACCGGAAGTATAAATTTTCTAAGTATTATATTCCTAAAGATACGTATTTACATACGTAGACGGTATCCAATGTATACATATAGAATCTCATGTCTCGATTCCAGACACCTGTACTATTTACGTCCATCGGTAGCCTTAATCAAGAGTTAATTACCGCATGTGCTGCAACTTACATTGCGTGCGCCGTATTCGTGCTTGTGGATTGTTCGGTGGGTCTGATATTTTTTAATTAATGAACCGTGGCATATTCAACGAAATCTCGTAGAGTGCGATAACGTTGTCTTGTATAATAATAATAATGCATTAGGCACGTAACACGATAAAATATCGATACACGACAGAAAATCGAAGTCGAATATAAAATGATATGGAAAAGTAGTACCAAGTGTTACCTAAAGAGGTGGATGGATTTTCGAGCGTAGAAAAAGGTTCGAAGATTTAAGAGATTCGCGAAGAGTGCCCAAGGGATGAAAAGAGTATCACTTTAAAGGGACCGGATAAAGAGGAATTCCTCGTGGAAAGATTTCATTCCGGTCGAAGCGTCCCTACCACCTCCTCGGTATCTTTGAGGATCGTAAAAAAATCTTACATGGGTATATGCACTATATAGCATATATAAACATACCTCAGCCTTCAGCCGCAGCAGTTCAGCAAGGGATGATTCTTGTGGAAAGTATAGGTAACGCGACCATTTTTCCAGGATATCCCATCCCGTCCAGTAAGTCAAAGGATAAAATCAGTACGACTGGACGGGGAGTCCTTTTTGTCCTATCAATATTTTCAATATGGCGTCTGAGCTTCGTTAAGATCGTATTACGTACTCGAGAGGAAGATAATAATTACATATGTTTTGCACCTCACTCACGTGTGGTCCCCACTCGACAAACGGAGTATCGAGCTGTGCTAATTAGTCCTTTATGGATTACACGAGGGGAATTGACAATTGTGAATTATTATCGGACGATAAAGAAAAGTCACAGTCAAGTTACGTGAGGCGCATACGCAATACGTTTACTACACGTTTTCGCTCTTTTATAGCCGGATAATACATTTTCAATGGACCTTAAGGAATCGGTGGCTGCTACCGGGTGACTGAGATGGGTTCGTAAATCCAGGCAGTAACTATACCCTCGCGCTCTCCACGTAAAGGATGAAGAAAACGACACGAGTCTCGGTATTTAAGATGCGCATAAACATGTCCGCGGTTACGTTCGGGCACGTGAAATAAAGTCGCCGCCGAATTTAAACGCCATAAGATTTCATTTCTACAGTGTAACTGTCAAGTCCTTGGGATTCGTGCCAATTATTTTTTATCCCCGCGAAAATTCCATACGTCACGTTCGCACGTGTGCACGCGTACGTAAAGATTCTTTCGGACGCACGTGTTCACGCGTCGAATATAAGAAACGTCATGTGACGTAAAAAGAGGCGATAATTTTGTTTTGACAGAAAATATAATTGCAACTCGATAAGCATATACAGATATACATGTTAAATATTCCCATGCGAATTTGCTAAAGTAGCGAAATGCCAGTCTGGTAACGTCCTACGAAAATGCATGATATTTTCATATGTGCCAACACTCCCTCCCCTCCTTTCCCTCACTTCTATTTTTTTTTTTTTCTTACTCGACCGCACGAGATATCATGCTTCCGTCATACTGGTATGTGTGCTCGCGAATTTTTGAAAGCTTATTTTTTACGTAAAAAAGTTGTGTGAGTGACGTGGCCGAGTTTAGTCTAAAGTGCGATAAGGCGGGGGGGGGGGGGGAAAGGGG
>NW_014333313.1:1382045-1406819 GCF_000341935.2 Cephus cinctus
GGCGGGGGGGGGGGATGAAAGGGGGCTGGTTTACTCAATTTGCATGTTTGCCGACCCATTTGTCTGCCTTGCAAACCTCTACAGGCAGGATCCACGTTTACTAGGATTACATTATAAACGATTATAGGGTTTTTCGATCATTTCTGTGGATCCTGATCTAAGATTACGTAACAGCCAAATTTTTTTAAACCATACAATTCTATTCACTCTGCAGGCTACGGTTTCTAATGTTTGGTTATGTTTTAAGAATTTTATTAACACAGTACTTGGTTGATGCTGGCAGTTAGTTGCCAGTGTAATGTATGCGTATTGATTAGGGTAACGTCTGATAAGATTTTGGGTCAGGTCGGATCTTAAACGGCAGTCATTGTTGCAGAGCGAGCGAGAATCGCGGATGGTTATATTATGCGTGGAGTTTTGCCTTCGTCCTTATGACGTCATATTTCACCCTCTTGCCAGGACTGTACTATATTATCGGGGTGCTTATTAAAACGACAAAAAGTTTTCTACGCCATGCTTATAGTTGTGGGCTTTGCCTGTTATAACGCCCCCTCGGTTTATGTAGGCTATATATCCCCTTTTTTTCTTTCTTTTTTGCCTTCAATGATCTTTCAAGGGAAACTTAAACAATGCTTAAATCAATTTGTCAATATTTGTCGCTTGCGAAATTCTGCGTTCTATATATTCTAAACTGATATTTAAATTTTTTGCATACTGATACTAACCAGTATTGTAAAAAAATTGTATTGTTAAAAATATATATTTTTTTTAAGAGTTGCAAATCAACCGCGTCTCCGTTTCATGGATCGTATTCCGATTAAGACACACGTAACTGAGCAATAAAAAAGAAACTTGGCGAGACTAATGACAGCTTTTAAGAAAGTAAAAAATAAGATAAAAGTCAATTAACTGCCAAAAACAATGAAAATGATCTCGATTTATCGTCAATACGTCCACGTTAATTGCAATTCCTCTTTGGAGTAACGTTTTAATTCGCTGGGTTCGGCTGCCGCGGCGTCTGTCCAGAAGTCATAAATTTTTTATCGACAATTAAAACGAGAGCAAGGAGATGTACGAAATAATTGTGTAAATGAGTACAGAGGTAGAGCCCGAAGATAATTAAGCCATGAGAGCCACCATCTTATTCGGTTAATTAGTATACCAGGGGAGTATACCCAAAAAACATGGTTTTTATATACATATATAATCTTATATCAAGTCCTTCCCTCGCAGCATCCAGGAGGCGTGATACCGCGTGACGTCATTTTAATCTCTAGCCATTTACGTCCAACGGAAGCTCAGGCCGCTCTTCATCGATTCTTATCGCGCGCGAGGATATCCACTAGACACTCCCTGAGGATTATCGCCGGCTCATTAGCCATCTGCGAAGGGTTCGCAGGATTTATCCTACGTGTGAATCGCCCTAATACCAAAGATCCACTCCTGATCCATGCAATTCACCCTATCAATAGAATCTACAAAGTATAAAGTACCTGCACGCCCTTTCAAAAAGGAATAACCGTCATACAACCAAAAGCCTAGAAACACGTATCCGTCATCTTAAAAGTATACCATCTATACAGAATATACATAATTCTTGAAATTCCGCTAAAATAGCAATTGAAAAATAATATACGTTAACATCAATAAATAAAGTCGATACGAATCAGAGGCAATTACCTGTAACTACATACGTAAGATATCGAGTAACACCAGTCTTATTCGCCCGTAAATCCGATTAAGTGGATTACAAAGATTATAACTGCCCGATACGGTTTACGTCGAGACTTTGTATTTAATCTCGCCACAATGTATAGTCGGAGCTGCCATTGCGTTTTATCGAGTCTGGTTTCATCGCGTCACACGACAATTTATCTTTTGCCATTCATGATTTATCTTATTGCCTCCTTTCTCTTTAGCGCTTGTCGAATTGTCTCGCGTTATTGTCATCGAGCGCTACGGCAAAAACAACGGGAAATATCCGAACTCGATCCAATTACGTGGCTCTTGTATCTCACGCGTTATACCCATCTACCTGCGTTCAAATGGCACGAACGTCCAACCTGGCGCCATTTATTACCAAGCTCTCCACTCGTTACGAGAATTACGAGAGTCGAACTACCGTACCGACGATTTAATCACGATTTTTCGCGGGTAAGACACGTGGTTACCTTACGTCACGGAAATATTACACGTGTCTTCGTATTCTCGTTAATGCTTATAGCGTTCGAGTATTCCCCTGTTTTAACGTTGGCATTATAGTGCTTTTATACACAACCTCAATGTACCTAGGGATCTTTACTGTATAGGGATAAATTTTAAGACCGCTATTAGATCCCGCTTACGAGCCCTTTGCTACCTCAGATACAGTTGCATTATTGCTCTCTTGATGATACCGTTAAGATACTTATCTACCTCGCTCAAGATTCTGGACAACGAATATCCACGTGGATTATTTTATAACCCAAATCCAATCGGAGACGTCAGATTACCTGGCAGTTATTAGAGTTCACATGACGGTTCCTTCGGTTTCAATAATTTCAACAGTCATGCAAAGGGGTGCGCTAATTATTTTAAGGATGGAATACATTTTTGTGATTGGCTTACGGGTCACTGCTAGTGAATATTTTTATGATGACATCCGGCATAGACACATTCGTCAAGAACAGGGGGACTTTCGTACTGTATTTCGCGCGCGTCACTTTCACGAGTGACGTCACTAACAAATTTTCTAGAAAACACGAGAATATCACCGGCCATTCTTCTAAGTCATGTACAATAATCGTCTTTGTTGTAAATATTGCGATCAGCAGGAGGTATATATATATACTATTTCAAACTGCAATAACATGTAGGTCTTATTGCAGGACGATACCTTTTATTGGAATTAAGTTTTTTAAATGCTGGAGACACTCTTACGCAATATCCAGTTGCATTTTCATGTCATTAACATTCGCGTCGCGCTACGCGGCAGCAATTGGGTATTCGCTTGGCGAAATGTAGGATCATTTATGGTGCGAGCCGATAAGGAAGAAAATTGCTTTTTTTAGATGTCAATAAATTCATTGGACAATATCGCCACCATTATGCTTGCCCATTAATTAATTAATTTTTTTTTTTAATTTTGTAATTTTTTAACAGATCTTAACACCCCATGTGCGAGGCACCGATTGTGCAAGAGATCTTACACCTTAGGACCTAGTACTTTTATGAAACGGATTATTCATGGTACCCCATTAATAGTATTCCGGTATTGAAGTCTACGGCTAGTGATGACAGTGCTGATGATAATGACTGTACACTACGTTCCGTACCTGCTGCAGGCATTCAATTGCTGCGCAACCTGTCTAAATGATGCATGACATCCCAACTACACTTAATCACGATCATCTTCATTTATAATGGCCGTTACAGTCGTTTAGAGCTGTAGAGATATTTCTCACGGTTAAAAGTTGACGTTTAATTTTAAATAAATTAATTTATAAGTATTAATTTAGCAAAATAATAATTATCAAATAATAATACACACAGAGATAGTGCTTTATGATATTTATGCCTAAGGGCAATTTAGACTTTCTATTCACGTAGGGTTTAATGCTCTTCCCGTAAATCATTTATTTCCTCGATATTTTTAACGTCGTGCATTATCATTATTATTATTTGCCATCAGAAACCTCAAGGTGGATGATTATTCACATTTGCCTTGTGAATCCTCTAGGTTAGGTGTAACAAGTATATTTTTTTGGTATATGATATTATCTTTTTTAAGCCTGACAAATGTATCGACTTATAGGGCATGAACCTTATATAGGAATGGTTTTTGTTGTGATCGTTTTCACAGCGTCCACGCAGCTACTTACTGTTTAGGAAATCTTTAATGGAACCTGATATTCATTCCGTTACTTGGTACAGACATAAATTCGTTATCTTCGCTTCGTAGGTGCTCCGATCGTATAACAATAAAAGCATAGAAAACTTAACGTTCGTTAGCAACTCGTAAATAATAAATTTCGGATCGTAAAGCGTTATCGTACTCAACAGTGTTATTTTCGTATTGACTATATTTGAAATTGTTTAGTAAAATTTATTTAAATTACCATTGCCAAAAAAATATTTTGTTTAATATAGTTATAGATGGTTTTTCTTTACTAACAATTTTTATCGCGCTGTTTTTGACATTAAATATTTTCTTCAATTTCTCATGTGAGGTTGCAAGTCATGGACATTCTATGAGACAGGTGCGTTCTACATAGCCTCCAATCAATTTCAGCTAATAATCGTAATTATCGATTGGTACGAAAATATTGATTAATAGTTCGATTCCCTGGCGGGCGTTCCATCGTTCTGCCGAGTCTGTTCGAGCAAGTCTAATACCATGGAAACCATATATGGACAGGTATCTCGGTATTGATATCAGCTTGTTGCGTACAACCTGTCCCGATGTCTCACTCTGCTCTTGAAACTGATAGCGATATGTCACACATATCCTTTCAGATGCCTGTTCCTACTAAATGATCTAAAGGTACAAGTCTGTTTGAATCTCAGATAGGATCGTGAGTCTTAGGAACTCTGAGTGCAGCAACCTGTCAGAAGTATCGAACGTCGTGTCCTCCATCAATACCCAGTTTACGTTAGATTCGATCAGATCCATTGAAAATCAAAAATTTTTTATATTTAACACAACAACTAAATTTTATAAAAATTTCTTTATTATGACGATTTTTCAACATTTCTTCGAAATCCATCATTTTTACTTTTCCCAGGCATACAGACTGAGCGATTTATTCGACGTAAATTCTTTTAGTAGATCGAGGGGAAAAAATGCGGATTTTATTTAAAGATTGCGAGGGTAACAGATGCTGGAATATTGTGTAGCGCTCTAAGATAGAAATCGTGTATTTATGTAATTTTGACAGTTCCCAACGTGGCTGGGGCCTCGATTTTCAAACTGGTATTCCGTGGTTAACTTCCCCACGCAATAAACTAGGCTTTCTGTCAGTGCGATCACTTTATAGAAAACGAACTGACGTTCTGTATTAGGTCGAGAATACGTGACCCGAATTCGATTACAGATGAAGCTGTTATGCTTACATTTTTTTTTTCTATCCTCCACGTCAGTTATTTGTTAAACAAGCCTGTATCTTTTGGAATATGTCGACAGAATAATTTCTCCACGAAAGAAACAATGAATCGAGCAATCTATTAATAAGAATTTCGGAAACTTATCTACGGGGGATCAAACCCTTACATTCGCTTCTGATATCAAGAACGCCTTTTTAGAACTTCCGCTAATCGCAATGTATATATATGTATCCCTCGTTCATAAATATTTGTCTATTTTTTCTAACTTCACGAATTCATTGCTATTCCACGCGATACTTCGATCACGTTGCATTGCATATGTCACTGAACTTTCTTTAATTAGCTAATAAATAGCATCACGGCATATGTCAACCATTTGTTACATGTTACCACATTAAGTAATTTCCAAAGCTCCGATTTTCCCTTATCGGGAGCTTTTTATAGGCTGAGAATAATTAAATGATTTTACAGACCCAACTATATCATAGCGTCCATCAATTTCATTTCTAAGCCATATATAATTCTGGATCCGTTCGATCGCGTCATATAAATTAAAACACGTATGAAATCGATCTTACCGATAACTTGACAGAGGCTCATATAAATATATGAGTATGTAACATTAATTCGCAAAAGTTACTTGGGATCTGATTTAAGTATAACTGTACTCGAACTAACTATAAATTGCAAAAAAAAAGGTCATCTCCATGTACCACTCGAGGAATGCTGTTTCACGTGGCTCTTATTTCGGTTAATGTCGGCGGATACAATTAAGAGGACGAAAGAGATAAAATTAGTAAACGTAATTTGCTCTGCGAAACACTCGTCTGCAGCTGCAATTATTACATTTTGACCAATTACGTAAAGCAATAACTTGGGACATATACTAACCACTGTGGTAAAATACAGGTCGGTATGAATTTCATGACTCTGAGTAAGACTGAACTGGATTATTACGAAAAATGTATCTTCAGAGAAGCCTGAGTTTACTAATTAGTTTATACCTATTGGTCCAAAAATTTGGGTTCGTTAATCCAAATGGCAATAAAACAAAGTGCAGTAGTGGGAGATATAGAATGAAAATAGTGCAACGTTCCATGCATATACTGGGTTATTCAGCCCAAACGAACCCCCTGAAATTAGCACTTCTGAATAATCTGAATATTTCTCGATTCACCAGTCACTGACCTACGATGGATTTTTTTACCCTTTGATAATAAAATTATACCTATATCGGCTTTATTGCATCTTTTTCTGGTTCGCGTCAGATCGAATCATATATTGATTTACGGTGTATCCTCCAATCCAATCTACCATTGATATTTTCTGAACTAATTTATTTCCCCTTTCTATCAGAGTTCCCTGGCAACGGTGTGCACTGGTAACATTTAGTATCAGCGGTTTTCTCGATCTACTCCTTTAATGCAGTTATAACTTATCCCCGTTTAGAGGCGTAAATTAAATGCCGCCGTTGAAGAAGTCGGTACCAGCTGAAACGTCTCCTTTCGTTAAAGGCACTTTATCTTTATTGCCCAGTTTGTCTTTATTAGACGGGAGCATTCGTATAACAAGCCGCAATTTAATCTCTAATTAATATTACCTGGAAGGACATTTCGGTCTTGAAGCTGACACGAATTTTTTTTATTTCAATGCATTTTACCGACGGTGGCACGTTACTGTGGCTAGTATTTGTTACTCTATTTTTTGAATTTTTTTTTTTCATTTTTCGTACACGTCATTTCTGAGCGATAAACTTTCGCGTAAACGTACGAGGAGGTTGGAGACCTCGTAAGGCCCAATGGTAAATCGAAATATGTATATGAGCTTAGGTTATGTTAGGTGACATTATTAGGACATAAATTTGGCCAACCGCACGGGCCGAGGTCCTCCGAGTAAACAAATGTCGAAAATGCATCTTGAATGCACACGATGCATCCAAACCCTATGCAACGTGCGAGTCGTTAAGCTTAATGCAGTCCGAAAGATTTAACGATGCAGGATGAGAATGGTGTGTCTGGTACAGGTTAGTGATATCCAGATGATTTTGTGGAAAGAATAACAAGCTCAGTGTGCATTAGTTGCACTTTGCGGTATTTCGTGCAAATTTTATTAGAACGAGGCTGTAGAATCTTTTTATGTATGAAGACAGTCGCGAGTGGGCAAATTTTTTAGTTCAATATGTTTTTCGGCGATTAATCGATTATTGCAATTTTTTATGTGGCTGCAAGTAAAATTCGCTATGTGCGTTGACGCGATGGCGTCGCGACGTGCCCGAGGAATGCGATTCATTCGCCAAGGAAAACACGGCTGCTTTTTATTAGTCTGTCATTTTATTGGTGCCGCTAAACTTTTATTTCAAGCTAAGTCAACGTATTCGCGATGTCCGTACATAAGTTAAACCGGCGTAAAAGCATTTCTCTGAAGCCTGAACGAATTAGCGGGCAATTCGGCGAATATATTCGCTGGCGCCGTCCCGGACATTCTTTTCGCGTAGTTTGGCGATTAAATGAAAAAATTATTCCGGTCGATTATAATAATTTTTTATTCGCTAAATTGATCTTCGGATCATTTTCAATACGCGACTACCAAATTATTTAATTACCGTTCGATCGAGTCACCCCGTTACTTTGTCGTTTACTTGAAAATCTTTAGCAGACAACGGGATTCACGTATACGGTGTGATCGACCGATCGACTTTACTTTCAAATCGACTTTCAGTCGCCCTCGTTTACGGCGTTTCATTAGACGCGTCAGACCGATGCGTAAACCGACGTAATAATTTAAACCGTATTTGCTAAACTTTCTATGTAGATTAAATTTGAAATCATTTTTTTATTCCGAAAAAATAATATCCTGCGATCCAACGAAATTTACTTATACACACGCGTATCAATGTAAATGGTAAATTTTCAAAATTCCCGCCACGAAATCTATGTAGATTGCACTCAGGATTCTCGTCATAGCGTAAATCCATGAAACACCCCATAATTTGGAATTTTTGCCCGACCCGTATCTCTCGTTGTTTTACGCGATGCCATTCACGTTTGAGCTGAAGTGCAGTGATATTTTATCGGATGCACTCGGTTGCATGTATTGGGGGAGGCCACGAGGGGAACGAACGCATCCGTCCCCGACACAAATCATTTCAAACAAATTCAATCACCATCGAAAACAAGCCGTGTGCGTACGTAGCTTTTTTTACAATCCGCAAAAATAACGAACGTACTCGAAACCACGTCGAGACTGAATCGATCTATAGCCGTGGGGATTCAATTAAAAATTGGCAAAATTATGCAAATTGAGTAACGTAGCTGCATAAGTCAAGTAAGAAAATTGATGATCGACCCGAGAAAGGAAATAATAGTGATACATAAATCTATGAAATAGAAAGTTGCATCCAATCGTTAGCTATGCATGTCGTTTTCGTAACTATATATTAATTTACAGACCTTTTCGACCTACTTTCGTTATGCGGTGCTTTCACAACGTCATATAGGAATCGATATGCATATATAAAATTTTGAAAATCAATATTATCCAATAAAAATTATACCCACGAATTGATCTATCGAATCTGTGATCCATATATAGGTAGATAAAAAAAATATTTTTTTTTTTGTTAAATTATAAAATACAGTTAAATATTGAATTTAATTATTATCTGAATAATCTATTATTTATAGTGTTTCCTTTATATCTATCAAACGATAAATTATTGAATTTCCATGAGACTTTGGCTATGGCTCGGATAGTCTTATAAAGTTCTCCAGAGCAATTGCCTCGGGCAGAAGAAAAGTTATGAGTCGAACGATCTAATTAGGGGACTGCGCTGCCAGCGAGCTTTGATAGTCACGAGTGTAAAATGGCGGATAACGGTACCTTTGGAATTTACAGCGTTCGGTTATAGATAAGAAAATAATTTCGACGGTAATATGACTTCTGGATGGGATTAAAAATATTTTAATAAACCAGAGCAAACGATAATACCAAATTACACTGTTCGATCGAAATATGAATGACAGGTAACAATAAAAAAAAAGTCTCTTACTTGACACTGATAAGGAATCATTTTCAAAACAAATTCAACTTCGAGTATCGGAATGATCAATCATTTGATTCAAAAGTAAAACTGAAAAAAATGATTTGTCATAATGATTCAGCTAAAACATTTTTGCAAAAAAAAAATTATCTTTGCGTCGAAAGTTCTATTCGTCGATTTCAACGCTGATAGAGCTTACGAGTTCATGACTTCCTGGTACATTTCGAAATTCTATTGGAATTCGTAAACTCTACTCTTATTTCGAGGAAGCAAATGCGTTACGAGGAACCAGAAAGTTTAAAAAAGCCGTCATATTTTTTATGCTACACTCACACTGGCTTCGAAAAAATCCCTCATACGATTTTTCCTTCTCACGAATGCTGGGTAATAATTTTTGAGTAAACGTAGTAAAACTTAAAAAAAAAATCTGAACGATGAACGTTAAGAATCTTTTAACGGAAACAACCATACATAGGTGATACATCAGTCTGATATATTACCAATGCCTAAAACTTCCTACAGCTTGAAGACGTCTCTGTGTGTTCGTACTGTTCCGCGTCATTTCATCATATTTTTTTGCGTATTTCCGTATAACCCGAAGAGTGAATCCGAGTATCAGCCTGCATCTTTGATCGTTCGGCTTCTTTCGTAATCGGATGTAAGATAAACAGCCAGGGGCGAATTCGTGCCTCACTGACATAAATATGTATTAATAAATGCGACACAGGGGTGCTGACATTTTTTGCGACTTTTGTCAGCGTGACGTCATATCACGTGATGGATCGTACGTCATACAGTTTATGATGTCAGGATGTAGAGTGCGTATAAGTATGATCACGAATACGAGCTATATAACACGTAGGACATGTATATCTATATACACAGTGGCAAAGGAATCAACAGACTATCAAATGACCGCGGGTCGCTCGATCAGTCATCGTCTTCCGGCTAATTATTTACACTCGGTTCCGGGAGAGATTTCTTGATAGGGTGAATGGGTGGGGAAGGGGGGCTCCAGTGATTCAATGGGAATACATTCTGAGCACGATATACCTATAGATATGTATGAACCGTAAACACAGTCGGATCGCAGGCTTTATTTTTATATCAAATTGATACCGCCAAAATGTTATCATATAAAAAAAAAATATATATTTTCTGGATATCGATGATCGGTTAAGAATTATCGATTTTTGTGTGATTTTTAATTTTGAAAGTTTTTTTTTATTTCCGACTAATTAAAATGTATGACTGCGAAGGATGAACGAGCAATTTTTCATTTTCAGGTTTACGTTCAGATGAAATATCTTTCCACGATGTTTAGAAAATTTAAAAAAATATTCTACCAAAAGAACTGACGCGAATGATATGTTAGTGCGTTTCAAGTTAATTTATAGAAGAAATAATTTAAAAAAAAAATTTTTTTTAATGAATCAAATTCTTCCTTTAATCCAAGTATTAATAATTTGTTCATTGTAATTTCGAATTTATGACGTCACTTGGTACATACAATGACACATATTTAAAAATATTCTCGATTTCAGGTTCTTACGTTGGCATTTCCTACCAAGAATTTTTACCCCAAAAAACGCAATTCTTCCTCGATACTCTTTTCGATGGTTCAGATAATTTTATTTCCACCAAATTTTAGCATTTTTTTATTAATCCACAAAATTCTTGATCAATTTCATGAACCGCACGTGTGTACATGTATGTCGATATGTGCTCGCATTTATTGACACCAGTCGCGTCACCTTTAATGGCTCTGAGATACGTCGCTCGTAATCTACATTTTACATTGTACAATGCCCAAAGGATCTCATTAAAATGTTTATCACGTACGGCTCATCTCGAGCGCCTACCTACATACGTCGTGCATTTTACATGTTGCGTTCTCGAGATACTCGGGATGTTAAAGCCATTCACACGGGGAGGGCCTTGGACTTAAGTCCATGTTACATCGAGCAAGTATAACAACGACAGGTTTCCTTGAAGACGAGCCATTAACTTGTTCCTGAGGTTCTAATCGAATAGTCGATCGAACGTGATACGAATCGATTGATTCTCTTGAAACAATGACGGATAGATAATAAAATCGGGTAGATCGAACCCCTATCCTTCCATCTCTCTTCTATTTTCCCCGAGGACCAATAAAATGTGACAAATCAAATATCAGCTCGAAAACCAATAAAGCATAGGAAATTGAATGATTCCTTGTCAGACAGATTTACATACAGATTACGTGAAATTTTTTTTTCCTATACGAATTATAATAAAATTAAATTTTTCACAAGGCTTGGTTGTTTACTAACGAAGAATATTTTCTTTATTTTCATTTATAATCTTACATCCAGTCTATTGTCGTACAATTAGATAAGCAGAATCTTCGTTTTCTTTGTGGGCAATTCAAAAAAAAAATTTATGAGACAGCCACACAGCACGTATCTGAAAATCTGTATCGATTTGCAGAGAAGAAAAAATAAGCACATCGAAGAAAAAAAAGCAAGCAGAATCGTACCAAACCAGCAATAAACTGTCTATCGCTTGAAAATCCGCTTTTTCACTTTTCACAGCCTCTAGACAGTTGCAGAGTTTTATTCCTTGTAAATTTCTATACGATTACCTTCTCCGTATCAGTCGGATACCGAAAAGGCGTGTCAAATCGTTTGGAATGAAATATGAGGCACTGAGAAAGTAAAGTGCATAAAATAGGAATGCACAGCTGCGTGACAGATCGTGAAAACCGCTTTGTATTTTCACGGTTACGCAACCCCGTATATATATATATATATACACCATTAGGTATAATTCAGGCTATTTAACGCCATGATTGACGGGTATTATTTGAGATGTGGGCGGTTTTGATCACGAATCGATTTCTGTCACTCATTAGCTGCAGGCTGCGCGATGCTGTGAGACTTGCTGCCTCGAGAACGCCCACTTTGGTTAGATACTCATACGTCACATATGTGGACGTACCAATATGAACAGGTAAATAAAATACAAGCGTATAGATAGGATGCTGGATATAACATATACATATGAGTATACATATATATGCCTAAACATATCTTCACATATCGGGATCAACGTTCTAATGTAGGTCTGCTGGAATGACGTCAGACTAGTACTATTAAATTCTTTTGCGTCCGTTTATTTGTACGACACTGACTGCAGGCCACTTAACTAAATCCCAGCAATGCGTGTTGGTATACGGGATACGTATATACTTATACGCGATGCATCCACGGCCAATAACTTTCGTTCCTTTTTCTATCACACACGTGTTACACACGAGGTAACATACTCTTTGGAATTAATTGATTTCTGGTACAATAGAAATAGGGAACGAATTAGATGGATACCTTAATATACATCGTGACGTGAAAAGGTGATGAGCTTGGCAAAAAAAATTTTTTTATCGGACTGTACTTTTTTCTTGGACTTTCAACGGTGGAGTTTGTATTTTTTCTTGTTTCTAGAAATCGATAATAAATTTGGGTATTACAGGATTCGTTGTCCCGAAGATTTAAAGATGTTTTTTTTTTCGTTCAGGTTATTTAGCATTGGATTTGTATAGTGACTTTTTTTGTTTCATGATGGTCAGGGATGGTGGATGCTGCGCAGACGTGTTTTTGGGAAATTATTTAAGAACCTTTGAGAGGATCTTTTACGTCCTGCAGAAAATTGTATTTCGTCGTATCCATTGTTATGAAAGTAATCGAGTCATTATCTATGTTAATGATTTATGACATTAGACGTGAATAAATTCTCGGCTGATCACAATGATCTTCACGTTCGTGATGCTGCGTGTACCGGTTTGGCCCGGCGGTTTCGCTGCCTTTCTTACAGGCCCATTGTTCTTTTTGTACATTTTTGTATCCCGCTACTTCGACTCTGAGATTTCTCTGCGGCAGTCGCAGGATGGATTCAGTCATGTGGAATACGTAACGTCTTAATTTGTATGCTAACTTTTATATCCGGTGTTTTGATCGAGGCGACAACATGAACATCCGCATGAACGATGGAATGAACGAAGAAGTGAAATTAAAAATTAAAAAATATTTTAAAAATTTAAAAAAACATTTTTTTTTTGACAAATGTTAGGTTAATCTTTATGTCATAGATATGGTCCAGCGATAACCTGTCTCAATATTTTCATCAAATTTGATCTAGTCCCGAAATTTGATCCAGTAATATACATCAATACTCTTATCGTGCCTAATGATATTGTTAAGAATGACGTGCTAAATTTACAATGCAATCCCATATTTCGATTTAGTGTTAAAAGTCTCTCAGACTTATATGTATATATGCAAGAAGAATTGATTAGTCGTTAATTAATATGAATTTATCTTTTTTCTTTCATTGAGCTACAGGCATACATGGTATATCGAAAGCGTCGTTTTTCTTCATTTTGTAAAATCGATTCCACCAATTTCGATACTACGGATCTTCCGTCTGACAGGATATCTGGGCCACGTAAATGCTCCTGTGAAGCTTCCGCGAATACCGCAGAAAAGAATCTGCCGCTCGACAGGACGCAGCATCTTCTGTCTTGTCGATGTAGTGAATAATGTTTGCGAAAGACATACATAAGCCGATCGATTATATTTATAGCAAGGTAAATTCAGCGAGCTGAAACTTCGGTTGGCCTGTCAAAATATTTATGCCAATTCAGTTAACTAAACACACATAGAATTTTGTGCTACGAGTGCACTGGTATTCGTTTCATAACCAAAGTGCATATTTCAATGCTGATTAAATGGCATTTGGCCATTTGTAGAATATTCGCTGGTATAGGTCAGTACGTAAATCGATCATCAATATAATAATTTTTATCGATCACTATCAAATTACGTAAGAATGAAATATATAATATATATGCCATTTTTTTTACGCTACTGTTTTTTATTACGTCATTTTTTCTATGTCGTTGTATCGAACGATCGTCGTTTAGTTGATTTATTACCGGCAAAATTTTTGAGCGAACGGACGCGCAATAAAACGCAAACCTGAGGAGTTAGCCTGCAAGTTAGTGCGGTGCCGTTAAGTTGCGTGTAATTGCGAACCGCCGGAACGTAACTGCGTATAGGACGCACGGGCGCAGGTTAAATTGACCGGTAGAAAATCTGCGGTAACGAAGCGTCAACCTTACCACGAATGCTTATGAATAAGTCATGAGCGGCATCTCATGATCCCTCGTAAGATTGCTGCTTCGTTTTTGATCGACAAGTGATTCGATCTCGTAGAACGTGGTTGTAAGGGATTGGTATGAAAAATATTTAATAAAATAATGGAAGTACAAGTCAAGTTTTTCATTTGATTAGTACATTGCGGTATTAAAAAATTTCTATACAGGCATTTTCATATTTATATCATTTTCTTAGATTTGCCCCATGGATATAGGCTGGGATGATATTTTCAAAAATAATGACGATAAAAATTTGTTTACTCTACCGATATATGTAGATACGTTATAATCTTATAATAATTCAAGTATGACAAGTGCTTACTATACTTGAAAGTGGTTTAGGGCACCCATTATGAAACGATTTGTAGAGACGCCTACGCTCCATTGTAACCGGAACGGTTTGTCGATGTTATGCTAAGGAACGCTACTGGGTTAGGCGTGAATGGGAGTGATATATATTTTTGACTTATTCGAATTACAAATTTCTCCCTCTCCAATTTTAGCATTTAACGCCATTATTTTCGAAATCTAAATAAAAAATATGATTTTCAACACGATTAGCATCGTTTTTCAATCACATTCCATATTCCGTCAAGCATCGAACGTACATTTGTTAGAGTCACGATTTAGGTCTGAAGTTTATAATGACTTTACGACTTACGATCAGAATTACGTTATAAAATTTTCATAATCAAAATTGATAACGAGAAGGGTCTGAAATTTCATTACCGTAAATCAAATATAAGCAATCGCGTTAGAGTAAATATTAACTTTGAAAAAGTTTCTCAACAAAGTCAAACCGCGTTGGCTGACGAGTCAGGCACTTTAATTGATGATAAGAAAAATTGAGTTGAATAGGTAAAAATATATTTTTACAAAAAAAATTAACATTTTCCCTTAACCACAGTATTAAACCCAAGTTCCAAATCCAAGTTCCGAAACCATACGCCCAGATACTATATATCTTCATAAAAATGAATTTATAAATTTTTTACTTAATCCACCAATTCCCAAAATCCTGGCGACTTAGAATTTTTTATATTCCTTATAAAAATTTCCTTTTTCTTCATCCTCCTGATAATGTTATACGAATTTTCACGCTCGCCGAATTCATGACGGACGTTGATCCTAAGAATAAGGTAAAAGTTGAAACCCCCGGATATTTCTTGAAGGTCTCTTCGACTAGACGTCTGGTTTAATCTACTTGAAGCTTTCGTTGCATTATGCTAATCTACCTGTGGAACTGGTATAAACCGAGGGAGAGGGCAACGAGGGGAGACGCTACCTAATTGGATGCCCATTACAATGAATCCGTGTCAAAATAAGAAACAATGACATTAATTGATTACGCATTAAAGGATCTGCGCTAGGATATCAAAAACTTCAATAGAGATCCTGTTATTAAGGTCAGTGACCTTACGACCGTGTATCTCGTACGCGTAAGATCGATCTCTCGTGGATAAAGTCTTCGTTTTCTCTTATGACTTTTTTTTATGTATCCAACCAAACTCCCGTCTCAGTTTCGAAAGAGTTATGAGCATTAGGGTGCGTTTCTATGTCTCATTGTATATACATAGGCACCACGTAGATACGTCTAGGACGATTATATTTTTATCAGTTCAATTGCATTGGAATAGGAAATGATAAATAGGATTATGATTGAGAAAAATTTTTATCGATTACTATATCGAATTTGAATCATTCAAAAATCTTATATCGTTTGAGCTCGTCGATAATGCCGCGACGGTGTAACCGATGCGATTAATTTTAATGTGGTGATTTCAAAGGTTATTAATTCTCGTGTTGGCATCTGTGATTAATGCTTCTCACGCAAGCTGTTTGATAAGTATTTAAATTTCTATCATTCCCGCCAGATAAGATACGCTATAGTGACTGTTATGTGTTCTACGAAGGTCCATACGAGATTTTTCAATTTTTCGATGAATACAAAGAATGTATTTTTAAAAGGCTTTTCGAGTGGTTTCTGGTAGCTATTACAATGATTAATCGTATCGATTTGCTTGCTATATGGTTTTTCGATAGGGAGCAATAGCAAGTGTTTCGTTGGTGAAACATCTCACTTATCTTTTTTTTTTCAGCCATACTTCCGCTCGAACGTTTTATAAATAGCGAATTATACGGCGGAACTGCCTCTGGTGCCGTTCGTTAGTACTACTTGTATTTTTGGGTTGGCAATCAAGAGGCAATTAAGATACTTGCTAAGTTATTTGCCGGAGGCATCTTATTACGAATAAATAGACAAACAAATAGGAGGCAGCATGAGAATGCTATCTTCGAATCTTATATCGAAATTGTATTACAGGTATATTTAATCATTCGCGAGGAATGTTAATCAAAATAGAAGAAAAAAGATGTTCATATAAGACATATACGGATATTGATATATCAGCTAACAGTGCCAATTACTAATAACCGTAACGTTGGTTAAAATTAAACTTTACCAGCTGCACGTACCACGAATAATCAACAATTAGTAATTTTTTTAAGAGTGCAATTAAAACGAGTAATTAATATCCCGTAATTATTTTGATCATGGTATGCAATTCCGATGGCCGGCAGCGAAAAAAATTTTAGTTGTGAAACTAATACGAAAAAAAAGTGTTGAAAAATGTGGTGAATGAGGGTAAAAAGAAGAAATAAAATTGATGCAGATAAATGCATCCGTTTTTTTTTCCTCAGTTTTTTTCCTCTCATTGTAGACACGTCGCTACCATCTTCAAAGAATGTCGCCGGAACGACACAGCAAGAGAATAAAACGGCGCCCCTTTTCTTCCGCAGGGCAGAGTGGAAAGTTTGTATTATCGGATCAGCGACCAGCGCAACGAAAGAAAATAGAAAATTGCATTCCGCAAACGACACCCGATACACCACGTATCCCTTTAACTAAGCACCGAAATGCTTAGAAACTTCTTTCGGCAAATTCGACGATATCCCTTATCGCCGTATAGAAACTGAAAGCTCGTTGTTATTTAACGTGGGAAAGTTAAGAAAATCGTTCATCCAGTGACAATTGACGTCGCTATAAGATTTCGATCGAAATGATCGATCGTTCGTGAGACAATATTTTTTAAGGAAATTTTCGACATCCATTTTCGCATAGACGTTTCCGACGTATTTTTCCTATTAACATATACGTATATTATATATAATATATATATATTATATATTATATATATTTTCATTTCAAAGTGAAATACCGTAGAGGAGAAAATTTTCATATGTTATGCCACGTGTTGTTTGGCTTTATTCGATTTTTTTTTATTCGACAAGAAGGACAGCGGGTATAAAAAAGAATAAGAAAGAAAGGGTAGGCAATATTTATTGGCAGTCCGAACGTGACGTTCCTTTCGATTGGGTGGAATTCTCGTTGCAGCCTCCTGAGCTATTGGACCAGCGATTTATTCAAGTGACGTGAAAGCGTCGCGAGTCGATCGCATAAAAACAGTAAGAAAAGATATTGGCCGAAAAATACTATAAAAATGAAAAAAAAATCATTGTATAAAAATTCTATCAGATATCAAGCCGATTGTGTCATTGCATTGACGGCTTGCTTGGACGAATGTTTCAATTAATGATCGAAACTGAATGATCGGCAATCGGTTTATAGTTAATTCAGTACATCGATGCCTTTTACTGTTCCGCTACCCAGATTACACGACACGACGAGTTCTGCCATCCAACCGATCATAATCCGACTACCGAAATTCTTACACCGAACCTACCTGATCGGCTTAGAATTTTTTATTTGGTTCGCTTAGAAAAATCAATATACGGCTTTAACAAGTCTTAGTGGACAGCAACTTTGAAAATCTCGTTACGCAAACCAATAGTCACTAAACTAAGGTTTTTTTTCTGGAAGTCCCAAACCTCTCTTAGAATTTTCCATGCCATTATTCGGCCGTTTTATCCAAATCAATTTTTCATCCTCGACGACTATTTTTAAAAATCGACAAGACCGAAGATCACCTCATATATCGGCTGTACCTATACGATTTACAGTTAAAAAAAAAACGCAATATTTTCGCTCAAAAATTTTTCGTCCGTGTCATCTGACTTTTAAAAAGATTTCTTTTTGCACCAAGTATCATCTACGTGCTTAACAGTGTCATTACGATTAATTAAATGACTTAGATAAAAAACAGCCATAGGTGGCCTCTTAACGCATGACTACCAAGCAGAGATGACCGTCGACGATAAGATCGTAAATAGGCTAAGAATGTCTTGCCAATATTTTTTTATCGACACGTATCGAAACTTCGATTCGTCGCGTTACGCTACCCAATATTTAAGTCCATATCGAACGTTCGCGCATGATATCTTTGATGACGTGCACTTTTAGTTTACGCAAGAGAATGCGAGCGAGCTAAGCAAAGAACAGTTCATGCCGCAGGACATCTTTATCCTAATTTCAAAGCGATCGATTTTTCCCCGTGCTCCGTGTTCGGCCCAAATCAGAAGTATGACAAACCCATACTCGTCCCGTGTAAATTGAAACGAACATAACCTCGAAAAACAATTCCAACCTTGTACATGTACGTATTATCCGTCTATGCTGTATATAGCTATACCCAAATACATTTGACCCGTTCGTAAACGGCCGAGGAGTAAAACGACGCCCTTGACCCTCGCTAGATCCGATCGATATAAATCAATCGATCTCCGACCTTCTCTATCGATCGCCAAGACAATCGTTCCTTCGGGCCTCCACGTTGTAGCGTACATCTCGACAAGTCAAAGTAAACCACGAGCAATCAACTTTACACTTCAGCTCGTAGTCCCAGTCGTACAAACAATATTTCAATTTCCCAGTGACGATCCAATACGAAATACAATACGCGATCTTCTCTTGGCTAAGTTTAATACGTGAAATTTAGCTTATCCCAAGACCACTATCTGCCGACTTGCCAAGCAAGTTCTTCCCTACTCTTCCTTCCTTATGACTGGATTGTCGATCGTTTTGTGGTACAACTTGATTTCAGCTTGGGGCGATTCACCTACCGCTGTTAGACTTGGCCGTCGGAGACCGTTATGAGATCGGACACGATCGTGTACGATACTATAGACGTGACACTACCTTCTTAGGGAAATCCGCGAGAACCGTCCGCCATTTCCTTAAGCGTCGTAACGGCGAGGAAATGGCAGAGGTGCTTACAGAAACAACCGAGAGACACGTACAGTCATTCTGAACTTGGCTACGAGAAACTTTACCGATAAGTGTCGTTAAGCACGAACTTTCCTATTGATGTGAGATTTCTAGGTAATTATTTTTTAATATCAAATTTTTAGTTCAAGGCAATTTTTTTTACTTAGATTTCGAAATATTTTTCAAATTCTCGTAGAAATTTTATGCTTGTACATTTTTTGATTGCTGACAGTCAACTTTGTGCTGTTGTACGCGTAGCATCGAGAGAGTTTGTACTGCTCGTCCGAATGGGACTTTTTGAACGATTGACGTTCGATTGACGAGTCTATTGACTTGTGATCGATTCATCGACAGGATCAGCTGACCTCCACTTTCTTTTCTCCAAGGTGCGAATTACGTGCGTATCTATAGAAATTGGGCTTCGGTATAATTTCTACGAGGATCGTAACTGACGTTGAGAGCCGAGATAGAAATTCTTTGGATAAAAATTGTTTTTTCATTGATTAAAAGTTTCAATTATATTTTCGTGACTTCCGCATGGATGACTGGGCACTGAGGAATGTCGATTGATCGAAATAGCGAGGTAGTGACGTCACTGGGACAAATTTTGACATCAAGTTGATCGTACAATGAATTTTACAATTGTCATTGGGATTTTGAGTTTGATTTTAGGAAATTTCGAGTCCTGTCAGTCAAAGTAGTACGCACTGACGTTCATTCGATTCGATCCCATTGTAGTCATTGTGAACGCACCGTCAGATTCGAGAAGACCGAAGAAGACAGATCGGTTAAAAGAAATTAGAACGTTTCGGAGTTTGACGGTTTCTCGCTACCAATGATTCACCTACGATAATAATCTTCCTCTGTGAAATTTATTCGTCCGTTCGACCCATCTTTGTATTTTTTAATAACGGCCTCTGAATATATTGACAAAAATAAATGAGAGGGACGAACTCGCGACTGTCTGGTCGCAATAGTGAAAGTTGCATGTAACCAATGTACGTTACGCCCGCATCGTTAGCTCGAGCACCCTTGTAAAACACAGATCTAAATAACGAAGTAAAAAAGAAACTGGGTGTCTCTAAGCACCCGTGACACATAGACCGCGTATCAATATTGATCTCCAGTGATATCTCAATCTGCCATCGTCCACGAATTACAAATCGATATATAAATTCCATCCAAGCAATGTCGAGAAATCGATACTTTGGCATCGCAAAAAAAATTGCCCTAAAAAAAACAAATACCCTATATCCTTATTTCATTCTTTTTCCACGCGATTTATCATATTATACGATTCTAGCCGTGCGGGTCCAGTCGAAAGTGTGAATGAGCGAAATAAGAAAATTAAGCACGTTCCTCAGTTTGTGGGTCGTTCCTTAAAAGGTCTTGGTGGAATCGTATTTCACTCGAGAGAACCACGCGGAATCGACGTTCCGGTTGTTTATGAGCCACGGGATGGTCTATGCTCTGCTGGCTGGCACACTGGAATGGTTAGCCACCTGTAGAGTTCAGGAGGTCGTTAGGGAGGGTATACGTCATTAATAAAGCGTAAGTGCGACAACTGCACTGGGGATCATAGGAGACACGTTAGGGGACAGGTTGCATGTTGCATCACATGTATGTAAATGTGCACGTGATATATAAATGCAACGAGCTACGATGGAATTGGACTAGGTACGTATACTATATTATCAATACATTTTTTCTATCCAGCCTGTACCGTACCTACCGAACGAAGCATTGACAGTGGAAACCACAGGCGAGCAATAAAGATCCCATTAGCGGATAAGAGCCAACAATTGTACCCGTCGGTACAAGAATGGACGGAAGGACAAATGGAAAAAATTGAGTCCTCTCCTCCGAAAGTACACGACGTCAAGAGGCTGTTGACTCGGGAAGATTTTATGATCCAGAGCGTACACATCCCCATGATCCGTCTTAACATCTTACGGTAGGTACTGCGTCCTGTGTAATCTTATCATCAAGACGCTCCGCCAGATTACCGTACTGCCTGATGACTTCTTCATCAGCAATCAGAATGACTTTCGCTTATGCCCGAGTGACGTCACCGACCGCGGGACGATTGTCGTTTTTATAGTTTTTCGAGATAAAATTCAAGGATTGGATGTAAATTTTTGGGTATTACGCTAGGACATAGTCTTATCGCGATTGCGTAATTAGTGGGATAAACTTGATGACTAACCTGACTGCAAGTAGGCTTGAGGACCGAAGCGCGCAGCCACTTGCTGAAGAAAAATTCCTGCAGCGCCATGAATCCCGTGTGACAAAATCTGAACTAGGATTCCCACAACGAGCACGACCCAACCCCACCCGCCCTCAGGGTAATAGTGTTGCTTCAGAGTGAGTAGTTGCCGCAGATCAGCAACCAGCCTCGAAGTAGGTCTTCCGGGAGGTTGCTCGTTGCTGCCGACGCCGCTGTCGTGGACCGACAACTGTGGTAACGATCTACTTCGATAGAGAAGAGATGCTACTGGGGTTTCTTGTCGCTGCTCGAACAAGTACCTCTTCGAGTGATCGTCGTCAGGAGAGTCTCGACCAGTCTCGAAGTACTCCGGCCGGAAAGGGTACTGGCTGGCCGGATAAGGCGATTCACTGAAACTCTCACACCTGGGACACTTCTTGGCGCCATCTTGGAATGACCTATTAGAGTATTTCCGCGCGTCCTCCTCGTGGCTAGGCGACAGACGATCCATGTGGTTGGTCGTAGCGAAGGGTGAGCCTGATCTTGGCGAGATCTTATCCAGCTTCGAAGGAGCAGAACCCTTGGGAGAGTTTCTGTCGCTTCTCGAACTTTTGATACGATATCGCGGCGAATTTCTACCATTTTGAGGATTTCCGTTTCTGTCAAACGACGATTTTCCACCTTTGATCTCGTGCTGCCTCCCGTCCTGAGGTCTGACTAGGTCGTGACTGTCGGTCGGACTTATCGGTCCGTAGCTGAACTTGCCGTTCTTCCTTTTACCCTGAGAACATCCACCGGGACTATGTGACTCTGGCGTGCGTTCCCCTTGGCTTCTTGATTTCGAAATTTGACTCCTGCCTCGCGCGCAGCACTGATCTCCGTTTCTTTCGAACTTCCTGTCTGGCCTACCGGTTCCCTTCCCGTATCGATCCTCATTTTTATCCCGTTTGCCATCCTGACTCCTTTCACCCCCTTCGTGTCCCTCGTGTCTTTTACCTCTGAGTGCGTCGCACTCAAAGTGCCTGTCGAACTCTTTGGAATCGCGGGATACGAAGAGCGACTGACTCCGCTTCCGGCCCACGTTATTCTCAGGACTCTTCTCGCCAATGAACCTCGTACCTCTGACGAAGAGTCCCTTGAGTCCTTTCGACGATGCCTGTCCCAGGAGCAGAGTCTTTGGCAAATTCCTCTCACGATTGCCCCTCTCGTGTTTATTTGGCGAGGACTTTACGACTTCCGGTTTAAAGACGTACTTCGTCGGGCTCTTCGGTATCTTCACAATCTTCTCACTGTCCGCGTGATTAGTCCTGCCAGGATCGACCTGAATAGCGTCCATTATCTCAGGGCTTTTGAGGATTTGCCCTTGGCAGCCTCCAACGCCCTCCTACCCCTTCAGCCTCTCCTCAAACACACTCAAAGCACTCCATGTCACGTATCATCCTCGCCACTAGGACTTGCCCCATTTCCACGCACCTCTTATAAATACCCGATATCTCGATCACATTTTACAGAATTGATTCGGTCAGACGGGAATTTACAAAAAGATCGGCCCTCTGCCGGATTTCAGCTATGCGCTCGTTCCTTCGCCCTCCTCGCGTCGATGAAACTTGCCAACTGGAACGAGAGACGCGCAATTCGATATTTCACGCTCGATCTACCTGACTCGACCCTCGACCCTGCTGCAACTATTGACCCCATTCTTGACTCGACTATCAACTATCGTTTACTCAAACTATTTGCCAGAACAAAAAATTATCCCCTCTCCGTGCGATTCACAAGCAGCTAATTTACGAGTGACGCATTTCCTGATGCATCTTTGAGGCCAACCAAAAGTCACGTCATATATGCTTCGTGTAAGCTAATGGCGGTGACACGTCAAGCGTGGGTGAATTTGGACACGTTGGTCCTAGAGAATGAGGAGGACGGTTAGAGATCGGTATACGGAGAATGTTCAAGAGGGATATGGGAGAGGGAGAGATAGAGAGAGAGATAGAGATAGAGAGAGAGGGAGCGACATTAAAGTCGTACTCGTACTTTTAACTCACTCTACTTGTGGCGTTCTCAATGAGCAGTAGGATAGCGCTCACTTTTACCGGTCCAGATTTTTTTCTCCGACAAGATTCGCGCCCACCGAGGCTGCGACGCGTGATTTACGGCTGCGGATTCCTGAGCGGACGCTAGAAATTAAAGGCTGCGACCGATAAAACTGTCCATAAAAATTTCCATAAGATATGACAAACCAGCGAGATTAAGCATCCGACATTTTTCGGTAAAACCGGAGCACACTCGGTATTGCGTTTTGCCTTTAGATTGCTCGACTAGTTTCATACGAATTTCACGTCGCTGAACCCGTAAGAGACATCGACTAGTTAGATCTGCTTTTTTATTTAACATTTCTATAGCGGAACTATGAAATTTTCAAAGGACAGTCATACAAAAGATTTTCTTACACTTAACGAATGGACTGATACATTTTATAAAAAATAAAAAAAAAAAAGTGATTGGTTCGTCCTACAAAACAAATTTTTTCAAACTTTAGAAATCTCTGATTCATCAGGCGATCTGCCATCTGTGAAATAATGTTCTTGTTAAAATTCCTTGATAAAAGATTTTCAATCGGCATTAAAATTTTAGATCCTAAGTAACAAGCAATGTCTCTGCTATACCTATATACGCTCTACGAAAAGACTATACAACCGTCATTACTCGTGACTACAAAATACATCGTTATTGAAATCCCCACAAAATGTCATACCCGTTAAAATACATACGTCAATACCCAGAGACATTAATGCGAATATAACGCGAAATCCCAACCAGCGATAATAAACCCACCGAAAGACTACCAAAGAATTTGCATAGCGTTACAAGAGACCGTCGCTCTCTATATGAAAATAAAATCACACCCGATCACTTGTTTCGGTAAGAAAGACCAAGAAAAATAAGAATCCGGCACAAAGCTCTCGTAAATCGCAACAGAGCTCGTCACAGCAAAGGAAAAAAAGGGTCGCAGGGGAGTCGGTCCAATAAAAGAAAGCCGATCGCGTTAACTATTGTACAAATGAAAAAAAAAAAAAAAAAAAAAAAAA
>NW_014333313.1:1406922-1421953 GCF_000341935.2 Cephus cinctus
AAAAAAAAAAAAAAAAAAAAAAAACTTATAAATATACTCGAACGAATCGCACGCTCGACGAAATTTCACCTTTGAAAATCGTCCTTTCGACACTTTATCGTTGACGCACCTGACGACTCGTCGTTATACTTCATAACGATTTCACGATCGTTCGCGAGCATTATTCGCCTTGCGTATCCCGTCTCCGATCTGACAACTAGTTCACGTTCGAAACATGTGTGACCGTGCGTGACGCGTGTTGAGCATCCGATCCGTATACATGTATATATCCGTATCTCTGTCTCTCTATGTCTACCTATCGAAATGTACGTATCTATCGCGTGCTGCCAGACCGTTTCCTTCTCTGTTCCCGGTAAAGTTCTCTCGCAGGATAGCAAGAGGGAAAGCAGCGACCGAGCGAGTCGCGGGTCGCTCGCGGACTGCCTCGGCTTCTGCCGCTGATCCCACTTCGGAGTTCGGACTCTCAGTGCCGCCGCAGACGTGCCGGTTCGCGGGAGTCTCTCTTCTATGCTGCGAAGTCTCGGTACCTTAGCTATACCTGGTACCTCCACTTCTTATGTTCCTACTCTACGTGTCTTATATATTATAGACGCACGTGGACGCATAGGCGACAGGCCGCGCGGTGCGTCGATTATACGACATTATATTATATATATATATATATATATATATATATATATATTTCGGGTATAGTTATACGTTTGGGATATCCCTGGGATACTCTTGCGATCGATCCTAGAGATTTGCCGGTGCTTCGTTGAACTAACTTAAATCGTTGGGCCTGCCACGTGCTGTTCGCCTCGTTAGTTTTACAAGGGGGGTTCAAAGACCGGAGAGAGGGGTGCATTTAATGCATGACGATAAGGGAGATTTTCAAGTATAACACGAGACTGGTTTTACTGCGTGTGATAATGATTTATGTGTATTTATTATTTTCTATACTCATTCGTTCAAAATAGTTCAGAGTGTCTGTGCTCGAGATCAAGTTTCGTGAGGTCAAAGGTCGATAAGGGTAGAACAGTTTTTGAGATTAAAATGTAATTCAAGCAAGATCCCTTTTACGACTCGAGAAAGTGTCCACTGCGACCCCTAAATGTATTATCTATCAATTCGTGGCTTCTTTCCAGCATTTTATCCTCTCCACCTTTTTATCCTTTACTATTTGTATCTTTCTTCTGGGCGTTTTTTCCTTCCACGAGGAGCACACCCCTACGAACGGTAAATCAGGGGTCGCGTTGACGCGACCCTTGTAATTACGAAATCTCACCCACTTTAGTACGTAAACGACAGCGAGCTAATTCCACGCTTGTGCACGTGTCACCTACCCTTGAAAATAAATGTTTACCGTCAACGAGTCAACCCCATCTCCTGGCTCATAATTGTCAAGCAATTATTTACTTGCTGATTAAAACAATTAATCGCTCGCCGATTAAGAAGGTGGCTGGGATTTAAACCGTGGGGACTATTTAGTCACTTTCTCGTAATTAAGTTTATCCCCTATAGTACAAAATTTCAATAGTCCTCAAACACCCTCGTTTTGTTCCACAATTACGACTTCGCGACTCTTCTTCCATAAGGAGCAGACGTGAATCTGAAATCGTACGCAGTTGATCCACGTGCCGATGAATGGAAGGACTCAGATCGGTATGAAGTATCGAATTTCTTGTTAAATTTATTAATTTCATTGTTCCACATAAAAGTCATATAGAACAACCTACGCGGTCATTAATTATTTCAAGTCTGTTTTTTCTGTTCCATTTTGATTTTCTCCGTTCCTTCCCCTCTCTCCCCTACCAGATCGCACGTATGTTTCTGCTTCCCCCCCTCTCGTCACCCTTGCTCTTACCCCTCCTTCCCTGTCTTTCCGCTCTCTTACTCTCCATGCTCCAGTGACACAAATAAATTAACAGCTATTAGGTGACAAAACACAGCCTGTCCAATAATACGGATAATATTTCTCGTTCAGTTTATTTTCAGAGGACTCGTAGGTGCATACGAATCCCTATGGAGGATGGATCTACGAGATATTAATAAGTCATTTCGAGACGCATGAATCACGAGCGTGACCCTGTAAAAAATATATATTTCAGCTATTCTGTGTAATTTATCTCGGGAGTACGAATTGCGCAAAGCCGTATTGAGATTCGATACTCCTATTCGTGGGTAATCGAGAATGTCTAAGAGGGGTCCCTGTTAATCGAGGTCAGGTTAGATTTTTTATATCAAAGTTTCGATTATGGCATGTGCGTGAGAAAGTTAGAATGCCTCGTGTAAAAGTTTATCGTGTTTCGCAGGGGTTGAGTTACTTTTTTTTTTTAAATCAGGAACACGAACTCTCGGTAACGAGGATTTACCTAAAATTCGTTTTTTTTTTTTGATACCTCGTGACGTTTTTTGAGGCGGAATTTTTTTTTAATAGATCGTAGTTATATGGGACAACTTGGATTCTTTCGATTGAGTCATTATTGATGTTTCGTTCGTTGCGCTCGTACCTGCAATTTACGTAACGAAATAAGCACGTTCGAATTTGCATATAGGGGCTTTGCGTGTTTCGATTAATTGGAATTACGAATACCGTTGCTTTGGACTTGTCCTGTCTTCTTGATAAAATTTAAAAAATTCTTCTGACAATTTACACCTTTATTTTTAGTTTAATAATAGTAATCGATACTCTGATTCTGATTCGAGGCTGGATAAAATAATAGTGGAGAAAAGTTGCAACGTCTTGGGGTGTAAGGGAGGATTTGCTTAAGCATTTTCACCCCTTTTTGATTTTTCAGGCAAATAAATAGAATCCAAAGTTTCGATCTTACTGGATTAACTTAAGAAATTTAGTGGGCTCGGAGAGTCGGGGTTAAACTTTCCTACGATTAGTTAAGTTCACTGAGGTTTACACTAGTGAGATATGTCAGTCAATTTTTTCAGAGGGTTCGTACAGTAACATTAGAAATATAAAATCTGCTCATATTTATTTCTCTCTTGCTTGTACAAGATATTTCGGAAACGATATTGTTGGCTATTGTCTTTTATTGAATTGTCTTTTACGTCGAGTGATATTATACGTACTTATGTCGTATAATTCTATATTATCGCACTGTTACCGATATTGATTATCTTGCAATAATTTTTCCCACTTTCCACACTTCTTAACTGCGGTTCTACCTAATTAACCCAGTTCGTACGGTAGATGTACGTGGTATTATACGAGAAGTATTTTGCATGCCGGCTAACAAGATGATTAAAGGGGAGAAAAAATATGATGGTGCTGATTTTCTTACGGCTGGATGTGACTCGAGGCGAAATTCTTTTCCACCTGTTTGCGCTTCGGACAGGCGTTGACTTACGTTTCGCGGAAATATCTCGTGAATCTCTACGCAGATATATTGTGCAAGAGGATTTCATAAATCCCAAATGTCTGACCACCCAGAATCGAAAAGAATCGATTAATCCTTCTCGGTAGCTATTTTCACACGATCTATTCTCAGAGTCACGATTTTATGAAGCTGTTGGATTAGGACCACTTAAATACGATCTCTCGTGCCGGAAACTGGTTGGACAATGGTAAATTGTGATTTTTATGGATACGGTAAGCGTCCGTGAGAAACCGGAGAATCTATAATAAGGTGCAACCGGAGATTAGCCTGTTAGAATTTAGTGCATTCTTGCCGGCAATTAAATTCGACTATAAAAACTACGAATATCCATGCTGGTTAGTCGGATGGGGATAACAAAGTTTTCTCTGTTTAGAAAATTCGTAGTCTAATACCTACTTCCTGCATTGAATTTTCGAAATTAGATCTTGTATTTTTAAATTGTCTTACGTATCTTTACGGAAGCTTTTAGGTATTCTAATTTTGTATAATTGTAATTTTTTTTTTTTTATGGTAATTTGTATAGGAATTTTTTGCGATATTCCTGAACAGTTGTATATAGTAACAGGTAAAAATTGATTTTATAATAAAGTTTGGAATTTTTCTAGCAGTGTGAAGTATTTTATTAAATATTATTGAATTAACAAGCTTGCAATGTGGATCGTAAGGATACATGAAACAAAAGCACGTACCTCTCTAAACGACGTGTTAAAATGTGTATTTACGATGTTTTTCAAAAGTAACTTTTAAACTGTGGATTGTTTTCGATGATTAGTGCACTTTGTCCCTAGGAGTAGATCCTACGAGATTCATTAGGCTGTGTAAGCTGGGTCAATGTGTAAATACAGGAAGTAGAGTGGAAGCGTCGAATAGGAAAATCTATAGAGCTCTACCGAAAATATATAAACGGATCTTAGTAAATCGTGAGATTCATACGAATTAGACCGTCACTATCTGGTCGAGTGGTTACAGCGTAAACGAAAATACTTTTTGGAAAAAGTTGAAAAAAACGAGGCAAGAGGAAAAAAAATCATTTGGAACAAAGCCAAAGCGAATCTCGAGGAGTTTTAACTGAAAGGATTGCTGCAGCCAGTATAAAAATAATCATTGTGCATCGATTTCATTGGATGACGTTGTTGACGAGAAAAAAAAATTCAATTCCTCATTTGGCTAGATTCGTTTTCACATAAATGACAAAAATTATATGAAAATCAGTGAAAACGAGCTAAACGATATTTTTCGACTATAACGTATTCCTACTTCATGAACAGAAGATCATGCTTGTGCACAGTGAATACTGATGCATAAAGTAGATCCGAATTGCCAATTTAAATTCAAATCCATGAAGACAAATGCGATCGTAAAATCACAGTTGCGTGAGAAACTTCAATAGCGTATGTACGGACTTTTCATTTCTCTTCGACTTTTCCCGGTTACCGACTTCCGGTTCGTCCGGATAAAATTATTGACTGTAGAAAATCTGGTCGGACGCACGAAAAACAGACCTAATATTTCGTATCTTGAGAACGAGAAGATAAAAAAAAGAACAGGAAAAACTTGCAATTCAACGATAAAGACGGAAGTACTGAAGTAACTTTTGTCCCCGCGCGAACGGAAGTGAAGTCAGTCGAATTCTTATATCGGTATCAATTTTGGAAAGTAAAACTTTTGAGCTCGAGGACACTTTCCTTTTATATTTTATCCTCGCGTTTCGCGAACTTTGAACTTGACTGTATATATTTTCGAAAGAAATATATATTGTTGAAAGTACATACCACCCTGTTCAAATCTCTCGTAGCTGTGAGAAATTTTATGCAAATTTTTCTTAACGTTCCCTTAGACATTCCGAGAGCGCAGGACAACTTACGTGAGCATTTTGTCGAACAATAATGTTCATCATTAACGACGCCATGGTCCTTTTTTACTTTATTCAATTGTACGTAATTTTCCGTGTTAAGTAGACATACGTATGAGGCGTAATGGTGCTTGGCGCAAGCAGATTTCATATTTAGATCACGGGACCAAGGAGGATGAGCATCATTCGGGGAAAATAAATTTGACGAAAATGGTTATAGCGTCTAAAACAGTAAGAATCCAATGTTTATAGGTGTTCGCGAAGGGTGCATTAACGCAGCGGAACGTTAGGTAACGCCGGTAATTTAACGAGCGCCTGCATCCTGGTGCGACGCCACGAGAAGAGTTTTTACATTTTAGTAGCGCGACTTTTGCTGAAATTCTTTCGCGTTATCTCGGACAGATCTTATTTTATGGGTAAGGACCGTCTGAGGTGCTTTATATAAATTCAGTGCAGTACATTCGTGTACGCTTGCACGTATAGAATACGATAAGCAGATTCCAATGTATAACGCAGAGGCTAAATTTGCATACAAAGGTAAAGAGTAGTATACAATATATATATATACCTACAAGCATGCACATACATAATCGTTCTGATAATCCAAATTACGTTACGCCCATAAAAATACAACGCAGTTATCAATTATGCTATGCAAATAAATTTATACAATTATATTACACTAACGGTAAGCATTTATTTGTATCACGTTATTCCAAATCCAGATATAATTTCGCGAAAGGGATGGAGCTGGTGTATTGTAAAAATTTCACGGAGGATACAAGAGAAATTCATGCTAGTGACAAGAAGATAAACTACCGAACCAAGTTACACGTTATACGGAAGCTCAGTAAAGGGAACCGGTATCCCGATCGAGATTCATGTTTTGCCATATGTGGATAAATTGATATTCCATCATTGGTCGAACATGCACCGAAATATGTTCCCCGAATTATGTACGTGCCATTGTGCCAGATTGAGGTAATACTGTGCGCGAGACAAAGGATACTCTCGACTGGCACGATTGAATTATATAAATTGAATAAAGACTCAGGTCTATTATTATAATGCGATCAATGTACTTTCACACTTGTAAATTACGTATTTATAGGTTATACGATTTATTACATTCGTTGAAAGTATTGCTAACGACGTGAAAAATTGTTATGAGATTTGTTCGATCATTAATTAAAAAATATATGTAATTTATCATACCTTTTTTTGTTAGTTACTTAATTTTTAGTTTCTCAATTGACTCTGGTTGTTATGGACGATGCGCGTGCCTCGCGAAATGTAGACCGTGTTGTCTCAGCAACTGACAATTATGCAAATGCACGAAAGTAGTTTCGGTCGGTCATTTGCCTGACGAGGAGGCAGAAACGTCGAGCAGTTGGTAACTCCTCCTTGACGTGGCCTTAGTTGACCCGAGAGTCCACTGCGCGCACCACTTTATCGTTCGTCCATGAATCTTTCGCGTTAAATTCGTGGACAGCCCCTCGAGCACACGTCGACAGCTCATTTATCGCGTCACTCTCGTTTTGAAATACCGATTCGTGCTTCGCTCGAGTCTACTTTAGACGATGCTTACGTGTCTTGTACCGTTAACGAGAAAAGTAACCAAGTAATTTCGTACGCAAGTTTGTTTATTCTTCATACATATATCTGCTTGCTCTTTGGTCAGACAAAACAAATGACCACAACGATACTCGGCCGTTTAACCAGAAGATTAACCATGCAATTTCTAAAGAGATTACATGCGTACAGAGAAATGTGAGTGGTTGAACAGTGATTAAGCAGATAGGTTATGTTACCATATATTTCCTTGCACGATGTTCTTCAATCTGTTAAGTATTCATTTGCAGGTTAGGTACGTTTCGAGAATCTTAACACGATTTATATTCGTGTAGCAGGAACTTATAAGTGCTGTGATTTGAGTTGCCAAAGGAAGTGTTGTTAACCTCCAAGTTTTTCAAACTGATTGAAAACATCTCGCGTCTCGCACCGACAGTACTTTATCCATTTCACATCAGTCATCCTGCCGGATTGTAGATATAGAAGAAAAACAATATCGAAGGTAATTTCCAACTTTGCTTTTACGTTTTCTTTCCAATAAATCTCATCCAACAAGTTGTTGAGTCTAACAATACTTCGTATAATGCTGCTGTCTATGCTTGTATTTTTCTCAAGCGTCCTTATCGATCTTCCTAGATCGATATTTCTTTTTTCAGAATCAATGGTCATTAAAGAGCTATTCAGAATCCAGGAAGCCATGTCTCTTCCTCCTGACATGCGACCTAAACAAAGTTCCGTCGGAGTTCAGTCCCGAAAATCCCGCAGAGCCAGCCAGCCGGGACGATTTTCTTCCCGCGGGTCTCGCGACTCGCCATGGCAAAACTTTTTGGGATAATGTTGTGTGCCTTCTTCCGTAGCATAGGGGATGAAAAGAAGGATGCCAACGGCCTATTAAAGTTGTTATCTTATCGCGGCAGTCTGTCACCCCTCGTCTTCGACGCTTCGTCGCGCACGAGCCGCTCAAATGATTCTGGGCGCAATATATCCTCGTCATCGGTCACCATCGTCATCATTTCATCTCAAAAGAAAAGCTTGGTCTACGGGGAGGCTGCTTCTTTTCTTTGTCCGAAATAGTGAGAAGGGCTTTGTGATGGTTTTTTTTTCAACACCGCATCTTATGTCTCTGATGACGTTCACAAATGCGCAGAGTATTAACGATTGGAATTCAGTTAGAGAAATTCGTTCGTAACGAGGAACGGAAATTGGAATTGAGAGAAAAGTTCATTCTGGACATTGAATACGGTAAGAGCGAACACGTGTCTATTGATTTGGATGGTAGTGTATCCTCAGACGAATGAAAACATTTTGAGACAGTACTTATCAGTGATGTTATTTTACGTACAGCGAATTGAGATCTCAATCGGACCAAGTGGAAGGTCATTCTTAAGAGTGCTACGGAGTCTTTCATTATTACCTAAAAGAATTTGCCGACAAGACTCTACGTTTCTGTATAACTTTGTGCAATTGAACATACGGATACGGCCTTATGATAAGGGGACAGTAAACGAGTCCTTGGAATCTATTTCCATCTTGAGTCAAAAATATAAAAGACAAAGATCTTGTTATATGACATGAAATTTCTCATTCGAATCACGTTTTACTTAAATTTATCAGATTCCATGTAAGTAGGTATGTCTATATGATAGATTACTAATAAAATTTTATTTTTATAAGGTCAGCCCATGTCAGAAATATACGAAAAAAATGGTTCGTCAATTTGATGATTATTTAATAATTTCTACAGACGGTAAATAATTTTAAAATTGAACAATGACGCAGACGCGTTTTATATTATTCTAAAAAATAAATCCAGTCTTCCCGGATGTTCTTTCGGAGACTTTTCTTTCTAGCACCAGAAGCCACGCGCCTAGATGACTGCTAACCACGCACGCGAAGCGTGATTAATAGGCTCAGGAATAAATTTTCCTCGATATGAATGAGAGTTACGAAAATTCAACCCCAGGAAAATCCCTGGTATCCCTAGCTATCTATACAGACACTTTCATGGACGAAGGCCCTAACGAGAGGAGAGATGCTCTTGCGTTATCGGTGAAACTTTGAGAATTTCCTCCTATAATAGTTCAAACCACCGGTTGGCTGGACTTCATCTTCGGCTTACAATTGGGTCAATTGCGTCCTGTCATTTGCTAGAATTTCATTCGTTCGGCCACGCGCAAGACGCCGGTGCAGCACGGAAGACTTCAGCTTCAAGTAATGCCCCGCATATTCCTGTGTTCGAATTAGAATGAGATTAGCTCTTTCTACTTGGAATCCCTACCGAATCACGTAGGCGCGTTGAACGTTTAACATATTTCAATTATCTGATTATTAAAATTATGAAAAGTTTTCAAGTTGGTACAATTTGAAAAATCGAGTGCTGATCTGCACAGAAAGATTGTTAGAGCTCTACCATATGTAGATCACGTTGAAACACTGCTTCACTGTCATCTATATTCTTGCGGGTTCGTTCTGGGTCCTCTTGATCGGATAGAAAATTCAAAATGATAAACGACGTGCCGCGGGTGTCGAAGAAAATGATGAATGCCGAGATAGTGAGGAAATCAAGTAGCACCATAGAATTTTTAAAGTGTAAACTGTAGGTTACGGATTTAACGCGTTAATAAAATATCCTTCAAAGTTCGTTCAATGATCAATGGTAATAAATGAGAAAGCAATTTTACTTGGGCTCTTATCTCTCGCGGTTAAATTCCTTTTTCTTTTGTTCTAGCTACCGATAAGACGCTTTCTGTTGTTTTTCTGTCTAGCAACACAGATATCGTCGTGATCTTGACGGATTTATAAGAACCGTTGCGTGTTATTAGCTGGGATATTATAGTTGGCTCTATTTATGGTCCATTTTGGGAGTACTTTGGCCATTATGAAAGTCCGTAGGCAGGGGACATAAATCACACGACGAAGGCTGCGAAACGACGTCGTCCTTTTCCCATGGGTAAACTGAATTTTGAGGTCCGAGGAAGAATATCAAATTAGAATTATATATTCCATTGTCATTTTCAAAAACAAACTGTGTCGACAATATTTCATGACGAACAATATTTTTGGATAATTTCAGCGAACAACCATTTTTTTTTTGGTTCTTTACCGAAAACGGCACACATTCTTGATTGGCTTAAAAATGAAAAATGAAATATTTTAAAATTTTATTTCCAATTTCATAGTTTTTACAATGCCTCTTCGAGTGTTCGGAAAAGTTTTAAAGAGCAAAGCGAAGTATTTTATTTTACAGTTTATTTATCACGGGATCTTCGACGATTTCCTAACTTGTAATTTATTCTACCCGAATCATTGCTCAGCTACGAGGGTTGTTATCGTGTTTGCACCCCCTTGGCAATGAACCGTAGTGAAGTAAAATAAATTCATTTTTATGTGGTTCCTCAAAGTCTCAACACTGAAACCTACTGCATATTACCGTGGCGGTTGGGACTGGGGGGTAATTTGGCGGCCTAACTGCCAGTTAAAGCGCTTTATGTTCTATTATAAACAATAGGGGTCCGGTTTGTAAAGTATCTTTAAGTTCCGTACTAAGAGGCTATCTGTAACATACTTCTTATCGAGCAAAGTATTCATAAAACAAGGACAAAACGTAGAATATACGCAAGTATTGAATTTTATCATTATTTCATTTCGAGGGTAAAAAAAATCTTTTTTTTATACCACGACAAAAAATGACCATTTATGACGTTTTCTCATGTTTCTCATGTTTTCTCATGACGTTTCCTTATTCGTAATTCGTAATCAAAACAGTGGTTTCAAACCTTTTTTTTTCTCTATCTCAGTATATTCGGCTTAGGAAACACGTGGTACAAATTACAGTCTACCATTGAATAAAATTGCACAATCTCCAGGAACCCATCATTAGCAAAAGTGGTAAGAGACGTCAGTAGCACGGTACCACGTGTCTTGATAATTTTCGTAAATCAAATACGGGGTTTCGTTCAATTGGCATTCTTTCTGGAATACGATGTTGAAATATAAAGGATTAATTCGCCACGGGATAAATCGGGTCTCAAGGATAACGCCTGTGTCGTATCGCAGTAATGGGTCGCGCTTGGATTCAATTACTTTGCGAAATAAGTAAAAAGGATTATGCTGCTATAGAGTCGCGCTTACGCGTGTACAGATCCTTGGTTGGGCTTGCTAGACGTTATGCCACGTGCAACCTTTTTACGAATATAAACTTCCATTTCTGAGCCCTCGTAAAATTTCCCGTGCAATTCGCCGAGAGAAGCCGAGGCAGGAACGCTTTATATTTTCTACGCAGCTTTTATATTAGGAAAACCATGCAAGGGAGGCAATCGCCATGATTGGCCGAGAGCGGTGAGTGTTCTCCTTCCTCCCTCTTAGTTCTCGCATAACCGAATCTCTTGTTCGTTTATACTTTTTTTTTCTATTTTTTTTTTTTTTTTTGAAAAAATACGCAGCTTTTATATTAGGAAAACCATGCAAGGGAGGCAATCGCCATGATTGGCCGAGAGCGGTGAGTGTTCTCCTTCCTCCCTCTTAGTTCTCGCATAACCGAATCTCTTGTTCGTTTATACTTTTTTTTTCTATTTTTTTTTTTTTTTTGTAAAAAGGTACTGTTATCCTTTGCACGGATTTTCACACGAAATCAGCTTTTATCGGGCTCCTTTGACATTGCGACAATATACCCCGTGTCTTGTATATAACGTACCACTCTGTGCGAGATTAGGTCTGTGTACTTTACTTCAATGCAATTGGTCATTGCCTGGGAAAGTTTTGAGAACGGCACTTTTTGGAAATTGGATTACTCGGTACATTGGTCATTCTTATATTAATAACGAGAACGCTTTGAATATCGTTCTGGAACGAATTGATGTTCTTGGTATATCGTAATGCAGTAGCCGTTACGGGATTATTAACGTCGAGAGGCTAGCGCACGAGTGATTTGTCGATGCCGAACAGTAATTTTGTTCAATTACAAGGAATTGCCGGCCTCGTACGAAAATCAAGCCATTACGTAATACATTTTAGTAAAAAAAAAAAAAAATGCCAGCGCGCGCTCCAATTTGCTCTCGTACTTTAATAATAACGATTGGAGTTCGCGCAGTAATGCAATGCGATCGTAAATGGCGATTCTGAGAACAGGAAGGATCATCGTTTTCTTTCATGAGGTTTTGCGATCATTTATTTGCCGCGGCGTCGCATGCGAATTTACTCGTGTGCTTTTATTTTTACGCTGTTTACCGAAACGCCAATCTGTATTTAGCCGTCACACGGGCATTCGACAACCTTTCGGGCTAGCGGTATTCAATCCATTTAAGGCAGTCGAAAGGGTCTTGTGAAACAAACTGTTTCTTCGACACATGATGCCAATCGTCGATCAATCGCAAGACACATGTGTATCTAAAAAAAAATCTTTTCCATCTCGAATTGGTAACGGCTTACCGATCATTTGCATGCTCATTTATACGATCGACTGTATTACAAGTTTGCGTTAGACGGATTACCGTGGGATTAGACGAAAGAGTATTCAAATACGCGATACGGTTTATCGAGCCTGTTGTGTGGATTATATAAAGAAGTTACACGTGTTTCTTTTTGACGAATTGCACAATTATTTGCAACACATATTATTTTCAATTGCCTAATGGCGCTTTGTCAGTTTATTGACGTTCTAAGTCGAATTAGAATATTTTACGTAATCATTTCATTATTCGTCGGTATTGCGAATTTACAGGCATTTTTATATGTAGTCTTACGATCCCTACTTTATCGACAACCGTTCAGTACATCTACCTCGTAATCGATGGCGTTGACTGATGGTATACTAGGTATTCTCGCGTAGTCACTGCCTCGTATTCGGCAAACATGATTAGAAAGATGCTCAACGCTATAACCTTTAGGCGATAACATCGACATATAGCATGGATTGATCATGTTCAGCTCGGCTACGACGGGATATGCCTTATCGACGGACGCGATGATCAAAAAATCCTACTCCCGGACTCGCCGCTACGACTAAGCGCCATGTTTTTGGTATCGCCTAAAACTGTAGCGTTGTGCATCTCCCTACTCATCTCTGTGTATACAGTGAACGTTCATGGCGGCCGTGTAATGATTCATGGCAAATATATCACCTGATAGGATTCTACTTTATCGACAATTGATGTAACATATCAAGTACGTTTTGGTACCACCAGGAGATAAAAGTATTTCCTCTTGTGTTATGTAAATGGTCATATTCCTAACCACCGCAAATACTCAAGTTCGCCAGGTTGGTATTATTAACTGTCCAGTTTCTTACACCCAGTCAGAGTCAACACATGACATTCTTAAATAATACGTTTTGCGAGAACTCTGAAAACACGGAAGCAAGAAATGCCTAATGCACGGGGTTAGAGACAAACATTATTGCATTGTGAAGTTTGCACTAAGAGATGTCTTCGCAAAACTAGTTTAACAACAAAAAAAAAGTTTGCCCAGCACAGCTAAGGCAAGAACCGGGTCAATCTTGTGTTCACGTAAAAACTTTATCCCTAACTTAAAGGATACAAAATGTTTCTACAGATTCATTATCTAAATATTATATGCAAGACAGATATGACACTTTTCCAAAATCAACCACTTTCTTTTAAAACCATTAATAGCGTTTATCTATGATTGACCAGTCCGTTCACTAATCATCATTTTCTTTACATTTTTATTTTACATTTATAATTGATTTCTTTTTATTTTTACAATCCCTAAGCGATAATCCACTTTAAATTTTTAATTTTCCTAGAAATGCGTCATCTTTCATCTCTTTTTTCGTTTCTTAGAGCTACAAGAATTCAATAGGTGATGGTTAACATTATCTATACATGTATAGTGCACCTGTATTCTCTTGACTCTTTAAAAGCTTTAAACTGCGAAGAGACTTTTGGGATTTCGTACACGATTGCCCCGAAGTCTTGCGTAATCATTAAAAATGCTACGCATTATCCCACGGGATAATCTTCGTATTTCTCTCCCCCTGCAAGGAAGGACGTGGTGGGATGAATGAAAGAGGTCTGGAACATGGAAGAGATGGCAGCTTGTTTTGGGGCTCCTTTGGGATTTTCGAGGGTAAACCGATATCACTCTCGCTTTCCGCTTCTCGCGTCCCACCGAGCAATATTTGATGTTAGCTTCTTTTTTTTTTCACTTCCCCTCATCCTGTAACCGTTTGATTTGATAGTAGCGATGAAAGCATTTTTGTATCTTCGAGAAACATCTTTTGTCAAAATGAGCCTGGGATAGCTTTATAAGAGGATCAAGATCAAATGGTATCTCGGGACGTGTGGAGTTTACTGTTTCGTTAAATAACTGCTTGACAATGGATGCTGTATAAAAAAGATTAAGGAGGTGGAAATTATTTCCTAAGAAAAAAAATTCTGTCAATGCATTCAGAATCTTTGAATAAGTTATCATCGCTAAGGAGATCACGCAATGATACTTATGGCTCGATAATATAATTACTTGAGATTTTTCAATTTATTTGGAAAATTTTTTACCGGTTTTTAAGATTTTTGTAAAAAAGTGCTGGTATCCTTACGATTGCGTGATTTCGTCGTTTAGGGGATTTCTGACAGTGCTTTTGAAAAAAATAAAAACTAAATTCAAGAGTTTAAGACGCAACGCGGCCAGTGGTATTAAAAATGGAAAAATATCACTTTGCAGATATCGATTTCCCATAATGCCAACTATACGTATGCCAGTTTTGCGTAAAATTTTACGATAACTTATCGTATATTGAATGTTTATTGCGTAAGAGCGAAAAGAAGATGGCTCCGATGGTATGCGAATACGTATGCAAAAAAATGAGAATGACAATGTCGTAAACTCGAGTTAAATAACTTTTTTTTTTACGCGTCCATCGCATCGCCATAACAGACATTCGATATAGTCTGTTCATAGTAAAAAATCGTCAGTTACCACAAGTCTCATTCCGAGTGCAATTTATAATACCAGAGGAAACGTTCGGACATGAATTTAATTTTATAACGAAATAATCGCATTTCTTCCTTTTGAATTTCCAAAGAGAATCATATTACTAGGGTTAAACCGTGAAATTTATTTTTGCCACGAATTCACCATTGAATTTAATTTGTCTCTGTCATAGAAATTTGTCAGATTCGTTCCCTACATCCATTGAGCCCGTGGAAGGGCTGCTAGAGGGGGATGCCCTTCAACAATTTTTGGAAACCAGTACGAGCATAAGGGAGGGGTCAGG
>NW_014333313.1:1422412-1494893 GCF_000341935.2 Cephus cinctus
GGGGGGGGGGGGGGGGGGGGGGGGTTAACCATGAACGCACGTATGACGAATGTAAATTTGAAAAATATTTTCCATCTATTTTGGCGCTTCATAAATTATATTCAGTGCTCTCTACCTTGAAATCGTATTTTTCTATACAAGTGTATACGAGGGGTTGATAAGTATATCTGAAAATTCGCATAGAAAGATATATTCGCACGTGCCATGGAATATATTGTGCAGACTAATATCGTGTATTGATAAAAATATATGTATCCAGGTAAATTCACGTAATAGTTAGGTTATGCTGTTTACGTACTAAATGAAACAAATTTCACAAATATGGCATACCTTGTTGCATAAGTAGATATGAAATTTTTTTGTGAATGTTCAATGTAATTTCATCAAAATTGTCGATAAGCAATTTCACTTTATAATAGCATTTCCATACGTATTGTATGCCTGCGATCCAGCACTAGGACGCTGTGAGCGTCAAATACATCCCTTAGTCGAAAGAGGGTGACTATTTTTTCCTTTTTTTTTTTAATTATTTGAATTCAATTTTTTATCACCGATGTGCAGTGTCGAAATTGAATGCCAGATTGAACGTTAAAATAAGCGACAGTTAAAGTAAAGCGAAATGCGAGGGTAAACGTGGATGCATTAAAATCGAAACGAATTTTGATATGAATTTTGATTACTGATAAGAAATTATTATAAATTTTGATATCGATACGATCACGTGTATACTTGTTAGTGCTGTTCGCTTATAGGGATTTTTCGTTGTATAAAAGATACACGATGCTGTTTGCTGTTATTACACTTTTTTTTTACGGAATAGTGGATAACCGAGTTAATTTGATTAGGGCTCGATCACGGCCTGACTGATTGATCGACTGGAGGCTAGAAGGAAACCCTAATGGCCTCCTAGACTGCGTCAGTGAGAAAAACCCTGTCATGTTTTATAATTAAGCCCTCTGAAATTTGCGAAAATGAGAACATCCCCGTTTAACAGGACCGTCCTTCTTTTTTTTTGCGACAGTGCGTAACGAATAATTATTTTGGCAAAGTCATCTTCTGCTATTGCACGCGATTTTTATAGTATACTGTAACCTTATTCGCACGACACGGTTCTCCGGATCGTGCCAAAAAGGCGGGTTCGAGGTAGAATCGACTGTTAGGAATTTAGGAAAGACATCAGGCGGAACAAATGAAAGTGAGATTTTGTTTTACAAATTACAAAAGAACATATTGTCCTGCAACGGGACACACGAAGGGTTAGTGCAGGTCCAGCCTAGAGAATGCTGGATTTTGGTAAGCGAAGAATAGATATAAACGTAAGCGGAAAGTAAGAATGATTATAAATGATATATACGTAAATATATCATATATAACATATAAATGTATAAATGAAATATGGAATCGTGTCTGAAAGCAGCCTCCGACCAGCGGAATTGGATTACAGAGTTGACTCGTTAGAATAAGTGTCGTGCTGTTGAGCAGTCTTCCACTAGGGAACTCGTGACCACAGGTAGACGTGGTCCTATCTAAAACAACGTTGCTATCTTGGCGAGGTGAGAAGTCTCATTCGCAAAGTAGCTAGTTGTGCAAGTCTTTAAGTAAAGTTAGGATGGCATGTGTAGCAGAAACTGCACAATGATCAAGTGTATCAAAGTGACGGCCCAACTGAAATGCAGAGATTGATTCTATCTGGCAGAAGAGACGGTTTGCTCGATTACAAGAGTAGAAGTACCTACTCTTGTAAGTGATGATGGTCAAGTGGGACGGTTTGCCCGCTTGCCCGAGACGGTTTCCTCGTTTACTTTACTAAAGGTAAGCTAGCTAGCTCAAGTGATAGAATGCTCGAGTCGCGAAGCGTCGCCGTTTATGGTTGGCCAGGGGGCCTGAGAGGTGCGGAAGAATTGAGGCTCGCGATACCTACGAATTGTTATTACTTGATGTTTAAGGTTATTCGGACTAGCGGGATCTTATAACTACCGTGATACGAATATCCTCGGATGTGTTGGTTACAATACGTTGCGTAACATTAGCATTTTTTTTGACACCATATCTGCCTTGAAAATATTTACTTTTTTTTCGCGCCCTACGTATATATCCTTTCTGTAACATCTTTCACGTAAATAACAAAAAAAAAGTGCAAACAGTACAGTCAAACTATCGTTAATATTGCCAAGGCTGGTAAGGAGATAAAGTTCGCGGGCTGTCAGTTTGGCGTGACGAATATTTCTCATAAAGGGAATGCGCAGGGCAGAGAGAACTTTATTCAGCAAAAAAACTTTCATATATGTATCTCAGCAAGATGCGAAGCGTCGCACGCGGCATGATAGTGAATATATGCAAAAACATGAACTTATTTTCATAATAGGTATATCCAATGATAAAAAGAAAATAAGTCGAGCCAAACATCGTACATGTACTAAAAACAATTTTACAGTGTGAAGCAGTAAATTTTCAAATAAAAAAAAAAAACAGAAAAATAATTCACTCGAGTATTTTCGTAATAATTACAATTTCCCTGTACCTAATTGGCAGCATCCCTCGTCGCTGATACAATTTAACGAGAAGCGGCTCGACGTTCATAACAAGATCCGTTCTTTTTTGCTAAACGTTAAAACCAATTAGTTTGTTATTTTCCAAAAAAAAGTCACTGTCAATCTATCGTTGATTTTGAAAATTCTTCAAATTCGAACTGTCATATATTGATATACACGTCATCCAGCAACACGTGTTGCTTATCGGTGTTATGCATTTTTTTTACTGATATAAAATTTCAATTCAAATATTATTTGCTTTTTTTTTTTTGAAATATTATTATGGTAGGTAGCTGAAAAATCCAAAAATGACATGACTGATGACTGCCATTTATTTAACGGGTCGCATTCGGTTTTGTTGCTTTATATATCTACGTGGCACGTGCCTTCTGCACCGAGCTCGGTTTTATTCTCTGTAGAGTCAAACTGTTGATGCATCGTGGTGCATTCCGGCAAAGAGATGTGGATGCAACAGCATAAGTCTGTCATGTCGAATATGCACATTGCAACGCATGACAGATTTGATCTCCCACTGGGAAATAAAGTTCAGTTCCCTTTTGGAGTAAGATTGTACCTGAGAGACAGAATCGGTAGAGGATCTTGATCCGTTGGAATTTATGTGTATGGCATATGTGCTCTCTACATGGTCTCCGCACCGAAGGTCAAATTCAGTATGAAATGCATGTATACGTATACCATGTCTGTATTTGGATGCATACGAGCACAAGATACGCGGCAGATTGTTTTCTCTGTGTTTCGAGGACTCCTCATTAATATTCGGCTAAGGTTATATTTTCGGCATGAGCTCATTGCGAATGAGAAGAAAAAAGGATAAGGAGAGAGATGCATTTTACGTAGGGAGATATAGAAATTAATTGTTTCGTCGAATCTCACGAAAATATTTATCTCGGCAAGTCTGAATGCGGTTTTGTATTTTATGTTGGTGCTTAAAGTACATGTTTGGGCTTACGTGTTGTACCGCAGCATCCGAGATGCAACAATGCAGTTAAGCGTAGTTTGGGATAAGATAGCGGTGTATTTATTATCCAGTGAAAAAAACTTTAGTCGGTCGTTAGTCAGTGATACCGGGAAATATTGATTGATGATGTTATTAATAAATTTTGGAAGGAACAGCTTTTTTGGAAATATCCTTTTTTTTAAAATATTTTCTTATTACATATCTAAGGTGATTTGTCGTATGCATTTTTTTCCATGTATAAAGGATCAGTCCTATCGCCACGAATACATACACTCTGAATGAACCATAATCTGCAGCACTTGGAGTGTCCGTGATTTTATTGCAGTTAGTAATAGTCCGCCAAACCACAATGCAGGACCAAATGACGATTCAACTTTCCTAATTAAGCTTGTCATTAGAATAAGAGGCGAAATCCTCACTTTACAGTCTCTTTAGGTTTGGTTGTCCCGCTGGATCTGCAATGTCTTTCTTTAACTTGGCAATCGAGTTGCAGATGCAGCATTCGATTTTCTGAGATACGATGCTTCTACGAATTTAAAAACTTTGGTTCATGCGTTTGCACGCATTTGGCGTGCGAAACAGTATTGCTAACTAAGCAGGAAAAAGACGTTTTTTTTTTTCCCTCGACCCCAGAGATTCGATCGTGCACGAAAATATCGTGGCCTCAAAAAATGAGCATGGCGACCGTTTCTTTTGATCGGATATTTTTCTCTGAAGTCTCGTCGCCACTCAGAAATTCTACAGAGTGTCCGACTGGGACGGCTAGATTAAAGGAATTAAAAACTATGTACTCGGTTTACTTTAGCCGGGCTTACTCTTAACGTGTGTGACTTATAACGTTATTACTTGTGTTTTCAGATGTTGCCGAACCGGCAGGGTAGATGCATTCGTTTCCTGTTACCGTTGCACTTCCGTTCCAAAGAAAATTTACGGTGCACGAGGCTGACGCAAAGTCGAGTATGACGCAAGTCAAATGAATTTCTGTTTCGCGTGCAAAAAAATTCGATTTCATCGATCTGACCGAATATAGAGGGATGAACGATTGCAATCGGAATCTTCGTGTGCCGCCCGTCGGACCATGGACGCTATAGCTTCGTACCTTTGTCAAGGCTGTTTGCCAAGTTTGGATGAAGGTGAGGAAATATCGATTATCTTTTTACTACTACTTTCCGGTCGTGCTTTTTCGATATTTGCGGTAAGCCGGTTTTTCGCGCGACCGCACAACTCGGTCCTTTTACTTGAAACCTGTTTGTGCAGATTTTTTTTTTTTCACTTGCGGGCACGTAGTGCATTCTTCCTTTTAGGTAAGTGCCATGTAACGCAGAAATGTATCGTATGTTTGTTTGCCGATGGTAAGTATTTATTGTCATCGGTTATAAATAGCTTTAACGTTAATTCAAGAATATTGCTGAGCATTCTGTTGGAAAATTGCGAAATTTAATAAATTGCGCCAATCGAGCGTCAACGTTTTGTTAACGTTGATTTTTACAATAAAACTTATTTGCCCCACTTCTTTCGCTCTGTCTCTAAATTTCATATTGCAATATGACTGATCATACTGGCGGACTTTCGCGAATCACCAATCTGGCATTGATCTCCGTGGACAAAGTTTCCTGTGGAATTCTCTCGGTACGTTCATCTTTAAGTCGAGAGGAATCAATAGTAATATTTTTTAAATCTTTTAACGCTTTGTGCGAAACTTTAATAATTTTCTTCGAAGAAGCGAAATGCACGGCGGATATAATAAGTTTGACAAAATTTTTACTCTGTTTTCAGATTACGTATAAAATTGCTACGTGGAGGATGCGACGTTCAAAAATTTCTTTGATCACTTTGATAGAGAGTTTCCTGAATCGAGCGGGTTACAAATTACTTGCGTTTACTTCACGCTCATCCGCTACTTGAATTTCCTGCTGGAATCTGTCACGTAAGTTTATGTGACGCATTAAATTAATCACTGGCGTAACGTGGAACGTGCACGGAAATTAGCCGTTCCAATTCATGCATTCTCGTTAGTAACACGATTCGCATATAATAATGACTTTTTCCGAAATTCAAATACTTTATTACGTTAATTGAAAAATTTGTATGAAAAAAAGTGTTTAGTAATATGTATAAAAATAAAGTGTTTTTTAACAATAAATTTATTAAATAAATTGATATTTTTAATCGGTCAAACAATTGGGAAAATTCAAAATTTCGTGTATTGATTAAAGATACATAATGTATGTATGAAAAATTTCGTGCTAGCTCCAAAAACGTAGAGCAGAAAGCCAATAAGTAAATTCAGTTCAATGGAGACGAACCCTTTAACCCAGAATAATGTCCTTACGTCTCACGACCCTCGTTTTCAGACGTCACTTTTCTCCGGGCCTTCAGAGAGCTTGTCGTTTCAATCAGTGTCAGTGGATCAGTCACTGGCAATTAGTTCAACGCGATGACAGTCCTCTACCAGCAGAGAGAATCATCCTGACAGACATTTCTGCATGATGCTACATAATTCTTGAATTTTCGTATTATGGACCAAGAAATGAAGCGGTTAATCGAATCGTTATTACGCCAATTTAATATTCGACGTTCGAATAACTGATCACTGCTATAATAACAATAATAATAACAATCCAGAATTCATTCCAAACGACTTTCCAACGATTATCTAGTCACGAGGACGTCATTTAAATAGCCACCCTTAGAAGGTCTGGTCGTGATCTTAAAAGCTAATTTACCTCACGGATGTGATTAAGGTCGTCTGAAGTTATAAAAGTTGAAAAAAAAATCTTGTTTATAAGAGCGATTTTCATTTTTTGTTGGCTGTGGGCTGTAGGGGTGATCATGAATCGAATTTATTTTTAAACGTATTTTACATAATTTTGAAATTATGTTAAATCAAAAGTATCTTCTATTTATCGAACTTTTGAGTCTCGTGGAAATATAACGGTCCAGGGTAGGCGGTAGTATGAAATTTGTTTAAATCTATATCCCCCAGACGCATTACGAACTGACAGCTGTTTTTCCCATATATAGAATAACTATTTACCTACCGTCTTAAATGTCTGCCCGTGAATCCGAAACTTACTTCCGAGTGAATTCACCATCGAAGGGAGGCGAAAGTGTCCGCCACCCTTACGATTTCACTTTCGATATGACATAAGCATGAGTATTCTGTGTATGCGGCTTTCGGATTTTCCAAATAGTTATAGACATTTTTTCTTTATAGTGGAACTTTCATCGTTGCAAAAATATTAAGAAGCGGATTGCACGTGAGCTGCAGGAAACATTTATTTTATAAGAAAACTTTTCGCATATCGTTTCCCGTGTCCGACCATTTTCACGAAAGTAGGAATAGAATTTTTTTGCTGCATTTCGTGTAATGTTTTCGAAAAGTCGTACACGGGACATTTTTCGTAAATATGAGGCGGAGTTATTGCGTACAATTCATTGCTATTGTATTTTATGTAATATTAATTCCATTTGAAAATGTTTTTTTTTTTTTCATTATAATTTTTACTTGCTATCGCGAGTGCTATGATAATTCAATTTTATATTACAATTTAGATTGATGCACGCGTGCATCAACAGTTGTCACTGTGCGTGTAAGTCGTGACTTACTTATCGAAAGATATCAAGAATATCAGATAAAATTCGGAAAACACGTTAGTCCCGCAACGCGCGTGTATGATTATATTGCCAATTAATCATTCGCGACACATACGAGCGGCGGAGTTTTTTCGATTTTAACATTTACGAAAAGCCGAGGCGGTTGAAATATCGTTACAATTTGCCTTTCAAAGGCGGCTCATACTTGTGGCATGCCTTTACGGTGCGTTAATTATAGCAAACTAATGGTTATACAATGTTATGCTAATTTCTTTACTACGACCTTCTTCCTACCAGTCAATTGCATATTTGCACAGTTTAACGACCAACGTACTTTTTATGCAAAATAATTGCACTATTATTGCGTCAATGAGCAATTACTTCGATGTGTATTAAGTAATGGGATATTACATCAAACATTACAATTATTTATCAGTCAAATCGTACCGCCTATATAGACTGATCAGACACATTGAAATTTATGGAAAATAATTTTTTTAACATTGCAAGATTTTAGGATTATACAATTTATAGTTTGATAAACTAAACTGCACTTTGCATTCAGTTTCAGTGACAATGAGATGTCGAGTGAGTGACAGTCTTTCAATTAAATATTGATTAACGTTTGATTTCATATCGATACTCCAGATCGAATGTTCTCAGCGGGATCGATAGATGCATTAATAAAGAGACTGCTACTCAGGAGGCTAAAGCAAACAGATGCAAATGTATTCACATAGCTCGGTAAGGAATCAATGATATATCTCGTGTCAATAGACTCATTGTTAGTATACCTTTTGAAAGGAAGATTATGTCACGATTGAAACGTAAAAGTAAAAATCAATCTAACCAGATTTATAAAACCTTCGTATGACAAGCGTTCGAAAAATCATCTGCTCCAAATTTGAATTTTCTTTAACCAATCTTGATTACGCACACATGGGTAACGTATAGGCAATTCTGGCATTAAAATTCCCAACACTGTTATGGTACTTGAGAAGTTTCCCCCAGATTTTCATATCAATATTCTCGTAAGTCCTGATGACCAGAATGCCTTTTTTTCCAAACTTTTTTCTATATAAATTCCAAGGGTTATCGCGAAATGGGACTATAGCTGCTCGGAAATAATAAAAATCCGCTGTTTTCTTTTTTTTGGAATGTAACCAAGTAAAACTTCCGCTTTGTATATCGTAAATTCTTCTCATCCCTTAACGTCAGCAAGGAGGACTAGATTTAGATTTCGAGAGGAATGTCGAACATTAATTTTCCTCGGGCTATATTCCCTTCTCCTTAGCTGAGCTTTCGAGTAGGGTACCTCCTTTTATGGGCATTTCAGGAATCACGCGAATAGCAGTTTCCGCGATATCCTTTAGCTCAATCGCATCCCTTGACATTGATAACGATTATAGATCAACTGGAGTATTGTTAATCCGAAGTAGAAAATCATTGCGTAACTGTTGATTAAAATTATTTTACACATTAACGATCACCCGGTATATGTACAGTGAACGATAAAATTAGGAATGCAAACTATTAATGTTTTTTGAAATGTTTTTTTTAAACAAGGTACATTAATTAAAGATAATCAGGCCTACTTCGTGCTTCGAATATAATCGTCCTCCGTTGCGAGGTCTATGGCGAAAAGATTTTGTAAAATCCGGGTCCGTTTCGCTTTACACTTATTTATGCAGAAGGTCCGACAAAGACGGCTCCCTCTGATTAATCGTCAAATGCTAATCCACCGAAACTCCTTGCGATCATTTCCTATTTCGCGGCAATATTGACCCGCTACTGCCTTGGTCCAGAGAGTTAATGGACTATTCCTGGGAAATACGAGCTACGGGCCCCTTGCCTACATAATGCGGCAAGTAAATCATTTTTAAAGCCTGTTCCAGATGGCTTCGAATAGTCCCATGATATTCGCGCGGATATCATCCATGTACAATCATTGATTATTCGATCCCTATTCGACGATCAGAGCTATATCGATCAGTTGGATCATATAAAAACGAATAACTCGAGGATATTGAGTATTATCGCATTATACATGGCAAGTCGAACATATCAGAGAATATCATCACTATTTTGTTATACATAATAATACTAGTATATCGCGATTAAAAATTGGAACAATAACGTATCATATATAGTACATGTAAAATATATAAATGACAGTAGCAATATAGATGGATATTTTGGTGAGACTGATAAATCCAATATATATATATGTAATGTTAATTTCATCTCGTCAGATACGTATAAGGTGGAAAAGCAAGTGAAATCGGACGTTTGATCGATTGAGAATCATCGTCCTGGGAATAGAAAATCTGAAGATGTGTCAGTTATAGAGTTATTTGGTGGTTCGGCGGAAATTCGAGTTCTCTTGACAAAAGAGAAACGTCAGGACGAGAAGAGGGATCCTAAGGTGTGCTCTTTTAATGGGTGGAGCGGATGTGCGAGATTCGACATAACATAACGTATAGTATATTATACCTACGTGCTCCAAATTGATCGAAACCTTTTCCCTTTGAAGTAGCCGCATCTTCATTGCCGACGGCAGCGGCGCCTCTGATCAATGTATGAATCTCGATTGGATCGGCATAACGTACGCGATTGGATGCTATTTATGGCCTCCGGTTGACATCCTATTCTGCTCTCTTGAGGTATGCGGGTCTGTTATTTTTTTTTTTTCATATTTCTTTCTGCCTTAAGAATTCTCGATTTTATCAATAATAATTATAAGATTTGTTGTAACTATTATTTTTATCTAGCTGACAATCGATATCGAACTTTTATTACGATTCGAAAGATAAACAAGTTCACGTTAAGTGGGCTCGAACAAAGACCGAGGAGTGACGGTTTTTCGAAAAATGTCAAAGGTGATAAATAACTCTAGTGCACTTTTATTTCTCTTTGCAGTTGGACGCTAGTGAACGCGGCTTCTTCATCATATCCTGATTCCTCCTGGGTCTCGTAACTCATCGGTTTATTGCCATGATGGAATTCGATACACTGCTGTACAGAAGCTGCACGCATCGATCTGGTGCAATAAAAATATTTTTATTCGATGACGAGGACTGTAGAAAAATCCTAATTTAAATTGTCATCGAATCTGCGCTGAGGGATCGATTGCTTTGAAGCGTGTACCGGTATAATAAACTGTATACTAGCTTACTGGCTGACGCGTGACAAAATATATATATATATATATATATATATATACTATAAAATATATGAAATTTTCGTCGGGATCCTAATGTCTGATCTACGGCCAAAAAGTTCATTAAAACAGCGGTACGGTCTTAAAGTTCGCAGAAGGCGTTCCTTCTAATTAAAACTTGAGTGGCATCCGCCTTTATTGGCGGCAACAATTATTACCGAATCTTAACCCTAATTGTGATTGGTTAGTATAGAATTCTCGAAGATTTCGGCATCCTGAACTTATAATGGTATACTTATTAAGGCGTCCTTGTAATTAAGTGACTGATTGGTACTTGCGGTTGGCACATAAAGGCATATATCGAATGGACGTCAGCGACTCTTTCGCTTAGCTGCTACGTCTGACTCGCACGTAGCGCGGGAGGAAATTCTTAATTTTAAAGAAACATATGTACGCTCCACTGAACTGCGTTATGTCGCTGCCTTCGCATACGATAGTATCAAGAGGGGGAAAAAAAATTGCATAAGCAAGCGGAATCCGCAATGCGAACCCAATCACCATAAATTCACTCGCTCGGAGCACTTACTGTGGTTTCTTATGCAATTCGCGTGCTTCAGTTCCATATACACCACGCGATAGAACGGGCCGTGATATTTTGTGGACAAAAACTTTTGAAATCCTATCTCAACTGCTTAATTAAATTTTAACGTCGTCAGTTTGAAAATTGGACTTTATGCATTTTCAAGATACACGCTGTACATTCATAAACAATACATTGGTTTGTTTGCTTCGAAAACTTTTCACAACAGCTCTCGTGGATCTTTGAGGAAAACCACAAAGATTGATACCTACTGAAACCGTATTTCATAAATGGGTATAAACGACAATTTAAGTTTCAGGGGTTGAAATGAAAGCAGTCAAGGGGTTTATGACATTTTCATATTACATGGAATTAGCACTGTAGGATTTCTCGAAAGGGAAATTCTCATTGATCTTTTCGTGACAGGGATATCACACAGGTTCATGAATTAACTGGCAAAAGGAATTCGTTCTGCTGTAACGTGTTTAGCATACGAATGCCGTAATTTCTAGCAAGTTTGGACCCTCTACTGAGATAAAGAGTAAACGTCATTGCGTTCGATTCCAAAGGAACTCGAAAGTGAGAAGGGTTCCCTGTTCTGTTCTATAGGATTCCCAAGAATTCCTCCCCATACATGCCATTGGATCCGTCCAAACCCCTCGAGGAATCCATTAAAAAGTAAATCACGACTGTTCGATGGTCTTGGGAAGAATGGTATTTTCGGGATTAGTGTTATTTTTTGGTTTGTTAATTCCACCTTTTTCAAAATTATCGTTATCGTCGATACGTACATGTAATCGCGCCTTTACCGCGTCTTCAATTGGAACGATATGCATAATCGTAATTTCTGGTTATCTGTTCTCGCATTTGGCTGCACATCCTGCCGGTAACGATTATCGTTGAGAATCATGGAAACAGAAGAGAGAGAGATGAGTGATCTCGCATTCACCCATGTGCCTGCGAGTAAATGCAGTTTCTGCACTAAGGGATGCCAACTGGACCAAACGAGACTTGGTCGTTAATCTCCTGTTCTCGTGGTACGATGAGATTTTCCAATTCTTCTAAAACACTTGTTACTATTGATTTCGTGAGTTACTGCACGAGAAAAGAAAATCAAAATGGCTGGTATGCAGTAAGTGTAAAAAAAGCACACGAAACTTTTCACTACAAACGTTCCTTCCTTTTACCAAAAACCTCAACTCAACTCTGAACCCTTTTATCGTAAGCTCCGCGGGGGGTTGTAATTTATGAAAACTGACCCGCGCAACTACTGCGATATTTCTTCGGAAAGTTTACGCCTCGGTATCTCCGGTTATGTATCTTTTTTAAATTTCTTAATCGGACGTGCGATTCGTCAAAAGTGCATTATCACGACACGAGTATCCTTATCACTTTTCGTTTTATAAGAAAATAAGACAGTTCTTGTAATGCTCTTTTAGCTGTTGGCAGACAAATCTTTTTAGCATATCAAGGTTATATGATTTCGTTTTCTAACGGTATTCAGCATTCAGCTCATGTTCTATCTTTTCATATTTATATTCCAGATAAATCGATGCCACGTGTATCTACCCCTGCCTGACAGCCACTGGACGTAATAGAAGGGACTAAGCGGAATTTCGACTTGCGGCTTCTCTATGTATCAGGAATCGATTGCTTAGCTTGGCTGAAGGTTTCTTAAGCCTAATCTAACAATGAGATCAAATGTTTCTATCGGGATGAATCGAATAATTTGGGGTTGAACGTTCAACGCAACGTACTATATAGTATGATCTTGACGATATTGGAGAAAGTGAGGATGGTTAAATCTGCGGACCGTAGGTCGAAGTTTTGACCACTTTAGGCAGAGCGAACATAACCTCCGGCAAATGGAAACGCTGGCTTGGGATGTTAGAAAACTTTTGGAAAGATAACATTCAAGTTTTCTTTTGATATCGGCAAAACACGGGATTCTTTATCGATCGAATGCATATATATTATATTTATATACTATATATAAATATTCTTTTTTCTCTGTAGAGCGAGAGAAAATAGCACCGAAGAATACTTGATGGCAAGGAGAGCGGATTAGAAGAAGGACTCTTAGCTAATCCCTGTCTCATGCAAAAACGCAAAGCTTCCTCAGGTTCTATTTCGGTAAAGGCTCAAAGCAGAAGAACCGGTGATGGAAAAAATGGCTAATCCTTTTTGCGATCTGACACGATATGCTTAAGTTTTTCTTAGTTTTTTTAAAAAGGCTCTCCTGATACTTTCTTTCAAAATCAGCGCTTTTACATTTTAACGAATGAAATTTCAATTGCACGAATTAGAAAATGACAGAGAATAATATATTTCCAAGATTTTATACAATCCACTACGATAATGGATTAATAGTATTAGTTAGGGGTTGTGTATGAATTAAATGTGTAATCACGAATTTTTGGTTTCACCTGTATTATTCAATCTGATCAGCACTTGCCGTCTTAATTGTAAAAATTTAAAAAACAGTGCCGGATTGCGACAGGCATTAAAACGGGTAAGGTGAAAATAATAAGTTAAAAAGGAGCAACGAAGGGTAGACGAACAAGTCAGTTATAATTATATACCTGCAGTGTAAATGGGCTGATGGTGAAACTTGACAGTAGCTGGCGCCGTGAGAGTGGCAGGTCCTGAAAGTTGCAATCCTGGTCCCAAAAGGTGTACGAGAGTCCCAACGACAGCTATAACCCATCCCCAGCCTCCCTCGGGATAATAATGTCTGCGTAACAGCCTCCTGGCCTGGACCTGGGAACTTGTGATTCCGGGAAGTGCCTTCTTCGTGGATATCTCGTCAGCTGGCTTCGTCGCTTCTTGAGGAACTTCCGCCTCGGCGACGCAGCTTCCGCCCGCGCCCAATTGTGGCCAAGATTGCGCTCGAGATATTGACATCACACGGAAACACTCGATTTCGAGCAAACTACGTTCCCGAGCCTTTTCTCATCGTTGCATCCCTCGATCTTGTAAAGTGCAGTTTCATGCGATGCATTTACTGGCTGTACTATGTACTTCGTTGATTTACAATATACTGTAGTTTAATTTTCATTGGTCATTTTGGATAATTATATTTTTTTTTATTTTCATAAACAATTAGTTATTTAATAACGTAGTAGATATCGTAGGCTAAGATCTTTCGTTCAGAATTTTGAATTTTTTTTCTTTTTTTCCAGAAGACCTGTTATCTGACATTTATTTTCAATATAAGTTTCGCAACATTTTTTGGGAAGACGGATGTGTTATATTGTATTTTGAAAATTACTTCAAGCTGCCTCTGACGTAATCGATTAATTATTGTAATAGGGTTTTGATTATATTTCCAAGGCGAGTCAGGGATATCGGTGAATTTTAATTTATTTTATCGATATGTAGTGTTCTATAAACTTTTGGATTTCTAGCATATAAAAGTCACTGTTAAATACCAAATTGACGGAATATCCAAAACAACCTGAAAGATGTATTATGACGATCAATTAGTTCATCCTCGTAACGTGAAAGATAAACAACTGTAAATTGAATGGCGGCGGTAAACTTTTGCGTTATAACATAGACCAGCCGCTGCGGCTTCTGCGTTAACAACGTGCTTGGGACGTTTGAGCGTTTAACACCGAAATAAAATTTAATCGGTCCATACCCGACATACGTTACGTTCCGCGAGAATTTATACGGACAATAATACCAGGGATGACAATTGTATTTTTCATTAAACTGTCAGGTCTCGTAAACGATAATTGCGACTGGATTGCAATTTTCAAAGATATCTTTCTGAAGCTAGCTTTTTTTTTTAATACGACTATCGTTAGGGGCTTTAACGTCATCATAAAAATTAATCAGTATAATTAATGACTAGCGTTTATATTCGCATATCACTCCGTGTAGTAATGCACGTGCCAAAAGCGTTAATTATTCTTGGTTGAACTCAGTATCAGCATTTACCGACACTACATCCCTTCAGCATGGACGCATTATGCTATCTGATTAATGAAATTAATTAATCTTTCACGCTTTATCGTCATATTGTTATAACTAGTTTCAGTTTTCATAAATTAATTAAATGAAAAATTTAAGTGAATTATAAATATTTGATGTTAACGATTCTGATACAACGTTATCTATTATTGTCCATGAGAATTAAACAGATAAGTCATCCATGTAGCAACGTGTCCAAAATAGTTTAAAATTTTAAAGCTATTAAAAAAATAGTGTTACGTGCGATATAACAAATGTCTTTATATCACTCGTAAAAAAAAGCAGAAAGCAGGAGGTTTTGTTTTAGTAACTTTACAAGCCAATGAAAAGAAACATCTTTTTAGAAAATCTTTTTTTTTTAAATTTCGAGCACCTTATTTCCTACGTAAGATTTACGTATTGAGAAACAAAGTTAAAAGTATCGTTTCGTCATTAAACAGAACTGTGCAGTATGATTAAAAAACAATATTGCTCGATCATCAGAAGGCAAGGTTTCAGAATTATATATATATATATATATATATATATATATATATGAGTCCCGAATTTCCTCAATTTGAGGAATTTCCTCATTCACCGAATTATATGTATATATATATTTTTCTTCATTCCAAACGCGAAGAAAGTTTAAAAACAAATCTGGAGAGACAGTAAACAATTAAGAGCTGTCAAAACATTTTTGCTAACTTGCAGACAAAGTTTTCCCACAATTTAAAGTTTGTACTAACGAGATACGCGAGATGTTAGCGTTGAGTCAAACTTTCGATTTTATTTATTCCTAAGCAGATCAGCAAACTTCACATAAGTTATCAGTTTGTATTATAAAATGAAAACTGATAAAATATCAAAGATAAGTATTATAAGGGTATTTGGCATTTCATTGATTATTAAACGACTTTAATTGACTTTATTTGTCCAACCGGCTTAACCGCTATTAGTCCATAAGTTTTTATGGGTTCCCCTTCTAAATGCATTAAGAGAAAATACTGCTAATTGCATCGAAAATGAGTTGTGTTCTTTTTCATTTTTTAAAAAATTTTTTGCCGCAACCAACATCAGGTGTCATTCGAATACTGAGTGCAGAAGGAAATTGACCCTTTATGACATTCTGTGGACCGATGGTAAAATTTAATTGTTTTCACTGCTAAATGTCACCATACATTTATAGTGTAACCACATTCAACCAATCGTACAATGCCATTAGTGGAAGCGACAGTATCGCCGGCAAAGTGAAGAACATAAAGAGAAACGATCGGGCATTACTTTTATTTTTTGTCGCGGCTCGTAAACAATACGATCGGCTGGTACCGGTTGATCGTTTAATAAATTAAAAGACAATCGCAGTATACGAAAGGCATATAAAGTATCTAGCCACATAAAGAGTTCCATTTATTCATACCATAGTCGAAATACGGTATAAACTTTTTAGTAGTAAAATCATCCGTCCTTCCAAAAGTTTTAAATTATAAACTTTTTTTAAAGTTAAGACTGTTAGTCAAATTTAAAAAAATTACATCTCCAAACAAAAAACTTGACTGAAAGATCTTGGCTAGTCACACATGTCCCGGGAACTGAATTTCTTGTTCACCTAACTTTCCCACTTTTTCACGGAAATATAGTTGAATGTAAATGATATTTTTGAATACGACTCATAAGAACGGTTACGACAAAGAAATTGAAAATTAAGTAAATCTCTCTTTAACATTTTATTCACCGATCAGATATTTAAGAAAAAGTGTGCAGTCACGTGACAATGTAACGAATATAAGGAGCAAGGATAACCTGTCAAAATGTCCAAGACGAGAATGAATGATGAAGAACACGAGGATATCGGCGCAAGGATACGAAATTCGCGGTGGCCTGTGACGCAACGTATCGCGCGAAGTCGGACGACTGATGCTCGTCCAACGATCCGAGCAGCACCTACCGAGGAAACCACGGATATGCGGCTTACGGGCCGACTCTGCGCTCCTCTATCTCCTCCACCTCCTTTAGTTCAACCTACTCAAACCTACTCTTCCTACTCTTCCTACCTACTGTATCTACTACAGTAACCTACCGCAGGAAACCACCGATACAGCATATTGTCTTTAAATCCTTCGGAGCATGCGTACCTTACATAAGTGCACACGTGCTTCGCAAAGCCACGCGGTTAGTAAGTTCTCCCAGGTCTTTCATATATTAATCATATTACACGACTTGAAAAAACATATAGAGATATTGTATGTTTTAGTTTCATCACTTTTTTTTTCTGTTTTTTCTATGTCCGATATTTATCGTCACTTTGATATTTTCGTTACTTAGTTTGATTTTCGTACTGATTGGTTCATTTTGGTGCGTGTTACCATAGGGATGCTTCAATGTCGAAAGACTCAAAGGGATTCGGGACAAATTGGATCCATTGAATTTTTTTATGGTTGTCTGTCATTTCAGCATGTTACATATGGTATAGGAGAGACTTTATACATTAAACTGGACTGAATTGTTGAAGGACAGATAACGTTGATATATTGGAAATATTTTCATTGAATATAATTTTTCCTTATCTCCATCCTTATCAGAACCATGGTCGTGTGGTTTGATTTCAAATCCATGTGTCGTACAGTGGGATACTGATTTTCGAGATTTCTCAAAGTAATCCGTGGACTTACAGGAAATCGTTAACACGTGACTAAAGTGTCTAATGTTCCTCGAGCCACGAGTAGCGGACAGCGAAGAATAATTATAATTTACGAGCGTCGAAATTCCTCGGCGAGCTTTGCCTCCGTCTTTTCCACGTAGTCTCGTTTGCTGATCAGCGACCGGATTTTTTAGTCTAGTCGATCTCACTGAGTGAAATACATTTTGCGAATACTAATAATGACTGAGAAAAAAAAAGTTACCCATACATTCGTAATCTAACGACGAATTAATCTCGATAAATTTCTTTTTTAAATATACACGTAACTACACGATAATGGCATTCACTGTGAAATATTGATAAATAAAATATACCGTGATGAAACAGTCATTCTCTATACTCGATCCGATCAATGGCTTTTACAATGAAATAGTTCGGATACTCTTGGACGATTCGCATTTTATGGCGTCGCCGTTCAGCGAAACCGAGGGCCGTAATAGCTTGAGGAAAAGTGGAGCAGCATATTTCAGCGGAGGCTTTGCGTTCAATTAGCGTGCATTGTCCTTCTGCTCACCGTTCCTTTTTCCCAAGGTGTGCAGAACAGTATAGAGAATAGTAGCACGGAATAGCATAGACTGACAACATAGAGGCCAGTATAGACCTCGATCTGTGCTAGCTCCACGTTCCCTTACCCCAGCATCTTTCGAGCTCGCCAATTATTTCCAGACGTAAATATGCTTTATGGTGGCAATGGCTGCTGGTGACGTGTAACCGGAATGCAAGGCGGAATCCAAAAGAAATGCTCCAATTTTTTATGGGAACAGGTACATACATATATAATCGCCAAGTGATAGCTATACCACGTTCCTTAGGAACGCTCACTGGAACATATATATAATTTTCTCATAACTTTGAAAAACTTTTTTCGACTACAAAAAAAAGTTTCGCGACAAATTTTTTGTCGTTCAGTTTCTGAAGTGACATTTAATTCGCGATACCCGTCGGCTATAATTAGCGTGTTCGAATAACACTAGTAACAAGGTAAAAAAAATGTTAATTGATATGAAAAATAATTATTTTTAAATTACGCGAAAGATAAGCCAAATTATTTTCGCGACGTTTAGCAAATATTTCGAGTCGTTCAAAATCCACGCAATTTTCGCGAAACTCTGTACGAATGGTATACTGGAAAATGATTATAGACGATCCACGTATCAATTGATTCTTAGAATGATGGAGTATCGCTATTGAACGGAAATGAATTGAATCCTCGAAGTGCTCGATCTTTATCGTTAAAATTCTCGACATTCTATATAAGCCATGTATGGAACTGATACAAAGCGTTTTATAGCATCGAATTGCGGCGATGCGAAAATTCCGTCGCGACTTACGCTTATTTCTATACAGTCAGTCTATATGAATTTCCGGTTTCGTTTGCCGGCGAGGTGACGGCCGTTTCACCCCGATCGCAACGCCCGTCAATTTCTGTGCTACGAGGAGCAGCGCATTAGTCGCGCTAATTATTACGCTGTACCAGGACTCGGATTTTAAATAAATAATGACTAATTAGCAAAAAGGTGGGTCGCGAGTATTTCGCTCAAGATCCTGTAGCTTTACCATAACGTGGGACATTTATCGGTCACCCGGTTTATTTTCGGAGAGTCCTGTGACCGCGTGGATCATCAAGGTATATATGTATATATGACAGCAAGTGTACACGAGCTACTTTATTATACATGTATGATATTATATAATTATATCTACTAATTTATAATTTGCTAATCACCTCATTAAATTTTCTAATAAAACATACCTATTAATGTAACACTGTATTTCGTTGCAGTCATCAACATACCGGTTGGTGACATGTGTTAATGAGATAATAAAAAATGTATATTAAGATTTATGATTTTTGAGAATATATTTTTACCTCGCCGTCGTGTATTAAAATATTATATATCGCGTGTTTGCGATTTTGACAACAAATTACTGCCATGGTCCAGAGCATTTATTTGTTAATAGGATCGATAGCGTGGCGATTAAAATACAAAGTACCTAGTGACTGTCAATGGATAAAATATGAGCGGCGGTTTTTCAGCAAAGGAATTGCAATAAAGAAACTGTCATAAATTTTAAATCGTTCCTTAAGTAGAAATGCCTTGGGTATCTCATCTGCTTTTTTTTTTTCACGTAGATTAAAAAGTATCTGTCTTGTATGATAATTTTATGAGTAATATAAGAATATCATGCTGAAGGTATGTTCAGTTAAAGATTAAGCTACGTCCAAGATCATTGAATTGTTGGACTTCAGTCTAATATTCTTCGTCGTGATACAATCCTTTAAATACATTATCAAGTCAAAGATAAGCCAGAGGGCACAGGACGTATAAATAGGACGACAAAAGATGAAAAGAGACAGAATTTTGTATGATAACAGTAAAAATACATTTTTACGATTAGTTTCAAATTTGCGAAACTGTAATACATTTGCGATTCGACTGAAGTACGAATGTGGCGACTTTTCTAAATAATGTTTGTGTCTCGTTATGGGGACTTGTGGAATTTATACGAAATACTAGGGAAACACGTAACGTAAGAAGCTATTTTATGGGACGAATCGAAAATGCTGTACAAAAATAAAATTGTACACCGTAAAGCTGAATTGCATTACTACAAGAAAGGAAGGGAGGAACGATAGCTTCGCTGCGTTTACGATAGTCTATCGTCATTACGCTTCTGCGTTGCTCAACCGAATGCATCAGAGTGGTGATTCACGGGAAACAGCTGAGAAATCTTGCGCGACTACTTCGTCCCTCGTATTTTGACATTCTCTGAGGGATGATATCCGTGCCGAATATTGCGAGCAGAACTTTTCACAATCCCTCTCCTTCTCTCTCATCTTTTCTTCGATCGTTTCTCATTCTCCCACCCTCTTTCCCTCCCACTTTTCATTTACTCACAAAGTTTCATCTTTGACGAAGGTCTCTTTCACTCTGCTTAACGGGTAGGCTGACGCGGATCAATCTCTTGATTTTTTTTCCAACAAAATTTTTTTTCCTTAATTCCTTCCTATTCACCCGTCCTTACGACGAAAAGTATTTTTCATGCGAGATCCATGTGATTTCGTACAGTTATCTTGAGAGTTTCTCTAATTATTAGTGTTTCTTCTTTTTCCGTTTCAGGGACTAAAAATAATTCGGATAATCAAAAGGATTCGACATAGGTGAAATTGGGTATTGAGACTGAAAAAAAAAAAAACTTAACGGAGTGGTCGTTACGATACGTCAATTCCGGGCAGATGAATTTTCTCTTCGTTATTCACAGATAATAAAATTTTGGCCGATCATGGAATTCTTGGGGTTTTCATAAAGTTTTACGATGAGGAACGAAAAAAAAAAAGAGGGAAATGACGAACTGAATACTCGTAATTCTATGCCGCGAACGAGCCAAGGATGCAATCGCTGTCATAGAACGGTATCTTGTCTTCTCCTCGCGTGAATTTACGAGACGGGCGATAACGATATCGCGAAGAACAATAAAAAGGGAATTAATCGGATATCGCAAAATTCCATGAGAACGAAAACGCTCTCTCGTAATCTACACAGAATCCACGATACTTTCTATTCGTAAAAAAGTACCTCTACCAAAGTCTACTCCTTCAAGTGAATATTCCAATTAACCATATGTGACATTTTAATATCTATTATCGTATGCACTTTTGTTGTCACTAAATATAGATATAGGATTGTCACTAAATATAAGTACACACATATATATATATATATATATATATATATATATGTACATGTATATGCTGTTATATCAGCGTTCGAGTCGTTACGTCATTTCCTTAATTTGAAATTCCACGGTGCTTCAACAGATGGGAAGGGGAAAACTCATTATGACGATGTCACAGATTGCGAAGGGTTGTCCAGACGAGAAAAACATTACAAAATGTCATTTAAGTCGATGCCGGTATTGTCAGTTTGATATGGCGGAAGATACTTGACTGTGATCGATGGTAGATTTTGGTAAGATAGGCGCCTCATCGTATGCATATCCGGGATGAAATGAAACCAGCTTCTGAGATCTCTAAACGAGTTCACTGACCTCTCTTTGCTGTCCTACAGGGGAGCAGTGATTGAGGACGATGGCGTATTTCCCTGGTTGCACCATAACTCGAAAGTGCGAGCTGTGATCCGATCTCACGTTCCGCGTTGACTACTTTCCCCAGAGGTAAATCTACACAGTGACGTGGCGAAGGGTGAAATATTTCTAGGAAATGTATTCACAGTGGCTCTGACGCCAAAAAATTTTTCACTATACACAGATCAGATGAATATTCGAAATTTGCATAGGATTGCGCGATGCATTTTGCACGTTTTTACATTCATTGCAAATATTTGGCTTAGTATTTTTTTTTGCCTGGATCGCTTGTACGTGATATTGTGATTACTGACTATTGCCCGAATTAACATGGCGATTTACAATCAGAAGTTAGGTACGTCGACAACGAAGTAAATTAAGATATCGTAATTGATTGATCGTTAAAAATGATAAAGAGTCCGCGGATAATACCTGTAGCTGGTCGATCAGTTGTTTACATACTTTTTCATGAAAATCTTTCGAACCGCCTAATGACTTATTTTGACAATCCGCGAATACACTTCTCCATAAATAGTTAACCCCGCGTCCCCATTTCCCTCAAGTGATAACGTACTTCACCCTCGTCCGACCCTTTCTAGAATTTCATCGAAAATCCTGGAAATGTATTCCCATCTGAACATTCCCTCGTACCTCAAACATTGCCTACGGACAAGAGCGCTGACCAGTAGTACATTGCGAAAGGGCACGCGTGTGCTTTCTTTCAATTTACTAAGATAGATACAATCTTTTTCTTGCTCTATATATATGAAAAAAAATAAATAAAATAAAAAGATACAAGACAAGAGATTTTCTTTTTTGAGTCGCCGTGGACGAATTTTAGTGTAAAACGAAACGGCACCCAGGAGAGTGCTGAGCGCATCTCGTCGCCGGTGCAGCAGCCTCCTCGACCCCTTATACCGCATTCACTCTCACTTTTCCCCAGTAGCTAGATTGCTACGGTGGTTTCTACAATGTAGTGCCAGTCCAATGTCCCCACGATGTCCTGGCGCTGCCCGGGTAGTCTTCAGGTTGGCCTCCTGGTACGGTATAACGCAAGACTCGCTCTAGGGCCGTAAAACCTATCTTTATGGTTCACACCCCGGACACAACCTCTCATGCTGACACGCTGGTATTACGTAAAGCAAGTAAGAAGATTACCTATAAGACGTTGTCTTTTTTTGGTACGCTCTTGATACGCGTATCTCAAAAATGTTTATGTCGTTTACTATCTCTGTCCCTCTCGCGATATAACGCGACTAAGAATATAGGGAGGGGAGCGGTGGTGGAATTTTTCATGAGGATTTCAGGAGAGGCGGATACCGCTTGAGTTTTCAAAAAATTGAAGCTTTCGAATAAGTGGAACATCACGTTTCCATGTAATTAGGAATGTAAATCCTCGATCCTTTGGCTTAACTTCGCTAATCCCCGAGCATCAGTCTTCTACTTTTGTTCGTCAAATTAATTTCGCCAACGTCAGCGCCATTCTCATACCCAAGGACACGAGAGACTTTGATCCCATGAGTTAATCAACTGCTTATTAAGTATCTATAGCATGTTGAGTGCTAGACATAAATCCTGGACAGGGTGTTAATATGGGGGTTGGTTTTTGCTTTTGGAGGAGGGGCAGGGGTTGTTTTACAATAATTACTGGATTTATTTCGGCTACTTGGTACCAAGTATACCTCTAGGCGGCTGTTATCGTTATTCACTACTGTTATCGCACACTACTCGAAAGTACCGTTAAGCACTCTTAAAGTTTCTCCTAACTCGGCTCTGATGCAACATTGCAGCTGCGTCCGCTGCAACTGGTGGTGCATCTGTGGTTTGTAAAACTCGCGGAGCCAAGTTTCATTTGTCAAATTTCCCTAGACACTTCTCGACATCGTTTACGTATCATTCGTCGTCAGATTCTTCTATGGCACTGTTAATCTCGAAGTTACAGGTAGAATAGAGACTGCTTATACATATATAATCTGGTCTTTTCCACCTCTTTGCACCTTCTTTCTACTTTTTTGGTGAAATTTCGAAATTTTTTATGACTTTTTTTTTACAAATTATTTCATCAATTTTATTTATTACTATCAATCGCTGTTAAGGGTAGTTTTGTTATAATTCATTTTTGTCACTTATTCATATTATTTCAGGTCGTATTCAACTTTGAGATTGCCGAGTGCCGAAATAAGGCTCGGGTCAACATTTGAGTTGTAAGATACGTTGATTAAAAGTTGCAGTCCTATAAATCTTTAAAGTTATCGACAATCAAGAGGAATCGGGCTAAAGATCGCTACCGTAAAAACAAATTGAGTTGCCAACGGGCATAATAAAGACGAGATTTATGCATGTTACTTTTTTTTAGTATCGTTTAAAAAAATATGCTATGTATATGTATACGTGTTGTACCTCAATAACCTGATTTATCCTGACATCCTTCGAAACGTACTAGATCAATTCGTAACACGAAGATAGCGGCAGTCGGTATCAATAAGATATAATTTGAGAAAGCGTACAGTTTATTATTTATGAACTTTTTCATGATTGTCATGGACTTCATTCAAGTACGACAAGTATACGTGTATTCTTCGTGCTGCAAAAGTATTTTACGACGCTATTTTATCCATGTCGTCTTTTAACGCCCGGCTGAATTTAACGATTCTCGATATTAGTAGCTTCAATAATATAGCACTGTACCAGTAAACTTATGACTGGACAAATTTCCGCTTTGGCAAACTATATCGGGTAGTTAAATCTGCTTCCATCGATTCGAGCCAATAATTATCGATTCCAGAGAGTTTCGGTCATGTATCAGCGCAATGGTATTCCGATAATTGCACTGATACCCTATTGAACCATATTTCAAATTTTCACATTAATATTGCCATTGCCTTTATAGATAATGGGCTGCACAAATATTTCATAATGGGACAAACCAAAATGTTTTCAAGGATCGTTAAGGGATCATCACAGTGTGACCGCCCGAAAAAATAGTCGATTTTCGCGATTTTTTTTTAGGTGGATGGAACAAAGTAATCGGTCTAATTTTTTGTTTACAAATTGAAGCACCTATGAAATATACAAAATGATTTTTAAGAAATTTCTTTATGTATTGTTTAACGTTGTTTTTATTTGTGGAAAATTGAATGGAAAAAAAATTGTGTCCCATGGTGGCCAGGATTGCGGGCGCAAATTTTACCTCAAACAAAAATTTCAAATGGTTTATAAATCTGTAGGAAAGCGGCTATGCTCCTATGGAGGCTGTTTTGTTTTTAGTTAAATTTGAAAAAATTACGTCGGTTTGAACAAAACGTATAAAATTTAGCCTTTTTTTTCGACAGTTTTTCGTAAAAAAATAGGAAGACTTCAAAAAAAAGAAAAAAGCTTCCATAGCAACATAAGAAATGGCGTGAAGAATGTTCTATTGAAATTTCAAATGGATAGCTTGAAAATTCTTCCTTTGAGAGTGGCCACCGTTTTGAAAAACACCATTCCGAGAAAAACGCGTTTAAAGTTCGGAGTGCGCCAGGTCTGACCGTCCAATCCCTTTTTCTAAGAAAGGCTGTAGCGACCGAAATAATTCGAATTTCGACATAAAAATTGGACAGAATGTTTATAACCGTGTATACTATCAGATAATGAGAAAAAAAAAATCGATTTTTTGAAAATTTTACACTCTGATGAGCCCTTAATAAAATTTAAATTAAAAAATGTTTTAGGACGTACTATTTTTCGTGTATAAAGTAAAAGTCGAGCGAATGTACTGAAGATATTTTGTAACTGATCTTTAACAGGGAAATGCACTCTGGTGCATCTGAAATGTGCCCTTATGATATGTACGTTCGCCGTCGGTAAAACAGAACTCTGTGATAGGGTCGTCGCTACCGGATAAGTTTCTACAGTCCGAAGTTTGCGGTGGAACTTAAAGAACAAATGTGATTCTGTCGGTACGTGACCGTTGGCTTTTCTGTGGTTTTCACGGATACTTTTCATGGGGCGCACATGTCTTATTCTCTTGTGGGGTAACTAAATTTTAGATCAAAATATGCCTTCATCAATAATATACCTTGCTTTCCTCGTTACCACAAATCCGTGTAATAAAGATAGAAAAAAATATATAAATAATCACATTGAAAATCCAAAACTATTTTTTATAAATATTTGTATCGATCAAGTATACATTTGTTCATCCATAATTATGTAATATTCTCCCATGAATTCCATTTTCACGACAAATTATTTGAAAAATGAATAAACCCCCAAAAAAATTTCCTATAGCAAATGGTTCGTTGCCAAAGGCAATCTGTGATAAATCAATGAAAATCCATGAAAAAGCATTTATTACTTTTAGCAAAAAATTATTCGCAGGAAATTTTTCTACGGGAACATATTCGTCGCACTGTACATCAATCACTCGAATGAGTTTGTGGCTCAAAAATAAAAAATTACTCAGGAGATGGAAAAGTATGATGAATTTTCAAGAACAATAGTTTCCCACTTTTATTTCCCCAGCGAAATGAAAGTATACATACTATAGTGTACATAAAGTATATATATAGTCCTGTTATATGGTTGACTACTGTTAACAATAATCAAGATCTAGCAACAGCGAGAGCAAAGCCACTTTTTCGAACGTCTATGAATTAATAAAAAAATATAAAAAAATAAAATTGAAAGTAGAAAATCGATTACCGAGTGATATACTATATCGTCAAATTGACTATTAGATTCTACGCTAAGAGCTTATTCTTACGTGACATTAAGTGACTGTAATTCTGAATCCACGAGTGTTATCGTCACTCGATTATCGTACGCGTGTGAGTGAGAGCCATTAAGCCATTACCCATCAGGATAGAAGACGTTTCAGTGTCACTGTAGAGATGGCCATGCGAAAATTGTTAGGAGCCAATTAAACCTATCATAAAGTATAAAGCAATTAAAGTCATGCTGCCTGGAAAGCTATAATGATCACTGATAATTGCAAACCTCTCATCCGCTCATACAGTAATAGAAAGATAAAGCAAGTCAATGTACGAGATAGGAATAAGTTTAGTATTTTGAAAAAATTTTGGAAAAAGAAAGAAATACGAATAAATGTGATTAAATAAATTTTTTATTCAATTCATTAAGAATGGGGATATCCCAGTATAACACAAGTGAAAAATTGGAATCTCATAACAAGCGCGACCGGCTAATAACTATGCAGAACGAGTGTATCGCATTACCGTAATTATTAATAATAATTATATTTGTCGGCTTCTCTTTTAACGAAAGGTCAGACGTACTTTTGACTCCATTAGTAAATTAAAAGAACGTTAGGCGAATGAGAGTGCCGTGCAGAGGGAAGCTATTACCGTGTAATTGTTACAGGACTTATTAAAAATATCGATGATAAGGTGAACTTTGAGCCAGGTTGAAAAACGTTTGGAATTTTCGTTCGTAATTTCGCGATTTTCCCGCTGTCGTATATGAGTTAGGTTAATTAATTTAAGTATAGGCGAACAGTGCGAAAAATATGAATAGTGGTGATAAGGGTAGTTTGAAAAAAAAAATGGTGCATTTTCAACAATACTTAAAAATAATTCGACTTGCTGTTCCACCGAGAAGCTTATGGCTAATAAAGGGGTAGGAAAAAGGAAAAGAAATGTAAGAGTAAATTGCTGGTCTCGGCAGTTGGAGAAACGACATAAACTGGCACAACTGCTAACGACGTTGCCAAGTGTGCCCATTTACTTACGAAAAGGTGTCGTTTGGTGGGAATTTCACGTAGAAAGAAATCAAGAAAGAAAACAACAGTGCGAAACGTAACAATATGCACTTCTCATCGGAAATAGCTCAGGACGCCATAGCTTATCGACCCGATATACGGAAATACTCGAGCAGTTACATCTGTCCCAGTTTATTTTTTATCAGCTCAATAAAACGAATCCCCACTGCTGCCGTAGTTGGCACCGATTGGGATTTTCGTGTCACTATGGTTCGAGAGCAGCTGTATAGTCTATAGGGTGCGACTGTTATTCTCGAATTGGAATGTATTATTACGATACTGAGCCAATCGCGGATTGGTGGTTCGATAACATAAGGAGTAAAATTGACTAAGTGTAAAGGGAAAGCCCACTAGGGCAGCTTGCCAAACTGTATCCCAATGCTCGGTAGTGCCGTTGATTTATTTTTCCAAGTTTTAGATACTTTTTTTTAAGATATTCGGTAGCGAAAAGTATCCGTGGTTTCGGGTGAAAAAGTAAGCAGAATGCGTTGTTAAATCGTGCAGGAATTTTTGTTGAGAGAGAATCGAATTGATTTTATTGCAAACGCTTCTATATGGGCGGACGACTTTTTTTACTTTACACTTTACAGAATTCCTTGAGCATAACAATAGACGAACAATTCGACTGAAAACCAGTAAAACTACGACTGCCCGTAAACCTCGGACAATGATCGTATAATACTTGTCGCAGTAAAGACGTCGAATGATCCATAAAGATGGCTGCAGAAAATGAAACAGCCAAGCATATCGTCTTCTAAAAGTCGAACGATAAACAGGCCCAAAGATACCCCTGCGACATCCCTAGTATCGAGATAAGGTCAATTCTATGTTTATCTTAATTGCCTACTGGCAGGAAAAAATTTACGATTAACCGGTTGATACCGATTTGAGTGTCACATAAACTGCAGGCTAAATGAGTCCTGTGAAGAGTTGTAAAATCTTTAAGATTTTTATACAACATGAGCATATACAGTACTGATCAAAAGTATCGATACAGTACAGTGGTATTTAGAAGTATTGCACAGTGATAATGTTTTTGACTAGCACTGTACATATAAATAATATAAAAAAAAAAGCTTAGTATGGCTTATCCATGCAGCCGCGTATCAGGTGGGTGCCTGCCTATTATTTTTTTACCGGGAACTGACGAGCCGGTATGTCCTGGGAGTTGATATGGAACAGTCCCAACATCGCCAAAACGAGAGCTCTGACAGAACCTATCAGAAGAGACGGTAGCTTAACGGACCCTGACGATTTTTGAGGACGCGTAAAATTAGCAACGCAACTAGACGCATGGACGGTAATGAATAGTTATAGAAATGCACGGCCGCTCAGACTTTTAGGTTGAGATAGAGAGGGTCGGAGTAAGTGTCATGTAAATAGTGCCGGAAACAGGGAGCATTTGATCGAGAACGGAATAGGACGAATCGGAGCTGTAAAATCGAAATCCCTCCACCAATTAATAAATTGGGGGTGCTCACCGGAGCTGGTTCAGCTGATCCGTGAAGGCCGAGAACTGCATCCAGGAGACACTGAGGTGGGCACTGCACTATAGCACAACACTGCACCTCCGAAAGACGCGCAGAAAATCGATAGGATTTTTTGGATATTGAGAGAGCAGCGCGAGAACCACACAAGCGAGAACTTCCTATACCGTATAGGAAACGCGGCTAGAAAAACTATAAACAAATAGCACGGGAGCGCGAGCGACCTCGAGGCACCCCGATCGGTGTCCCAAGACTGACTGCTCTAAAGCAGTCAATTGGCAATAGTCAAATTCTGGAACTAATCATTCTGATTGGTCGAGATCCTTATAACTGATAACTCGTATTCTTTCCATTGAGTCGTCCCTTTAAACTATGTTTTGAAATTTTTACCGTACAATTCAGTATAAGCTAACGTATCATGCTTACTTTTTAGTATATTTTTGTGAGTTGCTCTTAAATATACATATAGGTAATATTATTATTGTATATTATGAAATATCATGATGTCCCGTGATTACCGTGAATTTTAGGGTAACTTTTAGTGAAAAATTCTCTCTGTGCAGTGAGCAATTTTCAACCTCACAATGCATAAGGATCATTATGTCACTTGACGGAATTGATATTCCCAATTATTCAGTTCATTTAATTCTGGGAATTAATCGGAATCTGAGGCCATTCAGCTAAATCAGTTCTTATGCGGTCAAGCGAACACGCGATTTCGCAAGGGAATTAGAGAAAAAGGGAGCTTAGACACATTTTCCAGGTCAATCTCAATTTGGGGTTATCTATGCCATCTGGCCTCCATGATGCCGTGACATCTGAGCTTGTTGGCAATTCTCACGAGACGCCAACAAATGAGCAAACTTTGCGAATTTCGTCGAGTTGCCTTTCCTAACGAAGATTTCTCGAGCGTTGTATCAAATTCAGAGAATTTTTTACAGTGATACAACATTTTCGAGAGACTCTCTTTAACAAATTATCGCGAAAGGTATCGTCACGTTTCAATGACGTGAGTTTGATGGATAACGTTAGGGGTGTGTCATTAAAGCATCCCTTCGATCACCCTCTCGAACAGCTGTCGTTACATTTTCGAATATTAATCGAAGTTTTTACCTGTGACGTTTTTTCGGCCTCCACTCTCTCCCTTCCCTCCTGGCCCTCCTGCTTGCTGAACATTGGCACGATATGAGGGATCTTTTGTTTCATAATTTTTTTTTCCTACTGAACAGCGAAATTATAATTAAAAAAAGTTTTTTATCGTAAATCATATAAAAACTGAATTATTTTATTATACCTATCTGGGTAATAATAAGCTAACGATCGCTTTTCAGTGTTGTCTGGGAATATCGGCGTGGATATTTTTGTTTGCGATGGGTAGAAAAATTCTGCATATGAAATTTAAGATAAGGTTTCTTCGTTTTAGTGTCATTGCCAGACTGGCGCTCAGTTCTTACGAGCTCCACGATAAAGTCGAATGCACTGGAAGAATTACACTTTATAATGCATTAGTGATTCAAATTTTATCCGATATCTGTGTGAGATGTTGTAAAAGATATGATGTATTTCAAATTTCATATAAATGTCCAAAAGTTACAGTACTCAAAGACAATACATCCGTGACGTGATAAAGATCCTTAAATCATTGTATTTTCCAAATGGAAATAAAATTTTAGTACTATTACATATATATATATTCTATTCTTAATTTGTATTTAATCAGCAGGTTCAATTTTTCAGAAAGAGCTTAGAATAAAAAAAAATAGAGTGGCTAGTGGAATTCGCGATAAAAAAAAAAGATTGACGTATTTTAAAAAGATTGCTTCCAGTTTCTCGGTACTATGCTTACGCAATGCACTTAGCACAGTCATCCAGTATATTTTCACTGGATTCGCAACTGAATGTAACGATTACGTAAATAATGATTATTCAAGTTATACGAATACGTGATATACTTTATATCGGAATTGGTTTTCACTCCTGAAATCATAAAAGTTTCAGTATATGAAAACCAATAATGGAAAAGTAATAGCAAATGCTGTCGATCTTAATCGACATTGATTAATCGATTATCGTTAAAGCATTAGTCACGTGAGTTTCGATTTATTCATAATAAATTGAAAGCAGCCTCTTTGGCTTGTGTAAACGTCATAGCCTAAAATTACAAGTGACATTTTCATATTTATTTTCATATTTGTTAACCCCTGCACTTTCCCTACTTAATGTTACAAGTTATTAATCGATATGCTCCGAACAGAAAATAGCATTTGAAAACACATCAAATCCATAGTATTCGCCAAAGTGATTACAAGCAACATTATAAATCGTCCAACAGATAATTTCATATTATCAAATTAGTATCTAGTATATATTCCACGTTAAGGAAAACAGCATAATAGAAAGCGTTCCTGGCACACGATAACTTTATTCATTACTATCTGGGTGAAGATTGATAAAAGTTTCTTCAAAGCTTGCCAAGTTCGATCAGTACAATTAAAATACATATACAAGCATAAACGAAAGTTACCGAAACTCGAGTCATCCTCGTGATTCCCCAGCATCTTTCAAGATAAACAAAACTTTGGTGGGTAATGATTTTCATGTTTTTCACCAAAAACTTTTCTCGTTAAACGCTCAGTTAATCATCGCAAAAGGGTGAAGATTTTTTTTCCCCAGTACGCCGCGACGAAGAGGCTGGAAAGTTATCGACAGTCAAATCTTTCCCTTTCTTCTTACTTTGAACCGTCATAAATCATTACGACATCTGTACAACAGAAATTGTTACGAATCTATGGATCGTGACGATCCGATTACGTCATTGATCCACATTCCTTTTGCAGATACGAATTTCACCGAATTTCACATTTTACTTCTTCGTCTTCTAGTATCCTGGTCATTGACTCATTTTTTTGGCTTGAACAACGAAACAAACTTTCCCGCTTGTCTCTAGGTCTGAGGAGTCGGAAGTTGTACGACAGTTTATTCCTATGTAGGTTAACAGTGGGACGTAGCACATACGAAGTATAAGTTATTGCAAGTACCGTTTGCCAGGATGACAGTCCTGGGTGCAGGTGCAGCGAATTGCTTACACGTTCTGCACAACATAGCGTATAAGCAGCATCACGCTCCGTTAGAATCCTCCGATTTGTATCTGCGTTCACTCACGAACAGGAATATTGGGTCACTGTCCAAAATTATTGGTGCGAACTGTACGTTGACTTTCGTGACAATTATTTATTTAACGTTTCCAGCTATTGATCACCATTTAGAATAACGTATACGACATTACGTAGCGTATGATAAGTAAATCTCCATATACAGGCGGAAACATAATTTTCTTAAATATTATATGAAAAACTGTACCGTGACTGGTTCTGAAGTAACTCGGAAGAGAATTTTGCTTGGGATGTACAAGGACCAAATCACAATTTAAGGTATCCCCTTAGTTTACGTTCAAACGTACAAGCTAGCTCGTAATTCATCGTTTACCCCTGCAAAGATCAAAGGTGAATGCCCTTGTAGAATGGTATTAAAGGGGAGGATTTAGCAGGGATGCATTTTCTTTTGGGACTCTTTCGAATGCAGGTAGAATTGACATTTTTTATTAAAAAGAAAATTTTGATCCAAACTTTCTTTTAGTGAAATTGAATATTTTTTTTCTTATTAATTTAACTGTTTTATTTGATCGCACGAATACAGCTGAGAGAAATTCTTGTAATTAACTGCTATCGAAAATTTATCTGAAATTCCAATTAAATCGCTATCTTCATCGAAATGTATATCTTGCGTGTTGTTTTAGCGATGGCTGCGTACGCTACTCGCTTGATCTAAGTTACAATAAGGAACGGAGTCACTCGACATTATCTTTATGTCTTTATATATTATAATCGTTAGTCTCATCAACATCCTCTGTATATGAGCCAGTAGGTATATGTTTTTACACGGTGCCAGTTAACTTGTTCGAAATAAAGGCAGAAGCTCAGCGAAGTGGACGCTAACCAGAAAGCCTCGGCTTTTCATTACGTTCAGCATTCAGTGCCGGATATTAAATATTTTATGCATAACACAGTTATGAAATAATAAATGACATATTTTATACGCGTATTCAACGGCACCGAGTGATGGACACGTATTGTTTAATATGACGTTTTAGAAATAAAAATTCTTTCACTTTTTATCTCTTATCACAAACGGATATGAGGCGCTGGGAATATTTTATCTCTACCTTCGCCTAAGTATGAAAATATATAATCATAGTATACCTAAAAAGTTTTCATTTCATCATATTCAGTGAAATTGTTCATAAAGTCAAATTTTTTTTCAAAAAAAAAGACAAAAAAAAAATCGTACAGTTTTATCATTTATTTGTATTTCTTTAAATCAAATTTTTTTCTCGCGAAATTTGATTTTAATGTGCCAGCTGCTTTTTAAAAATTTATATTACATTTATAAGTTATAACTATTTTGTACCGTCCACTCATTGACATATGATATACCATTTGCATTTTAACGAATGGAATTATTTTTCCCTTTCGATTTATCGCGTTAAAGGATAGTCATACGAACTTTTTTAAACGTATCATGTTAAAGCGCCCGCACAGCAGCTTAAGATCCTCCAGGAGTAATTTAGAAATAAATACATTCCTTTGTATCCAGGAGCTCGATATCCTGAGTATGTGAAATTGAGGGAAGGAAATAAAAAAAAAATGTATATAACGCGTGTAGTTTGTCAACGGAAGTGCAACTAATCAATCATATACGAAGAGCTACGTCATAGACTAAGGATCATAGGTTTCCATTATCGTCCTACCTGCATCGATGATATCCTTATCAAACTGCCGTGTCACAGGTAACAGGAGCACTCCGGAACCCATATGTAATCCGTGGCACATTAGCTGAACGAAAGTAGCAACCACGAGGACGACGTAACCCCAGCCTCCTTCGAGATAGTAGTGCCTTTTTAGTGTGATCTTCTTCCTGGCGTTCATGGCCGTCAAGGATTCCTCGATATCATTTTCCTCCACAAGATCCTCGAATTCTGGCTCATTGCGCAGCCCACCTTCCAGAATGAGCTGCTCGGAAAATCGTCTTCTCAGCATTTTCGGAGTCACCGGATTGAGGCTATCTCTTCGGAAGCTGCTGATACTTTGATTGGAATCTCTTCTGCTAAAACTGAGTCTCTGATCGCTGTCGTTTTTATATTTGCATCGGCAGGAAGTGATTTGATCTCGAATGTCTTTGGAGAAGGATCGATCACTCTTCACGATATATCCACCGTTTCTGTTCTCGGTATCGATTGGATTTCTCATTGGCGTCTGATCGGACAATCTACGATGATTATTAGAATTTCTCTCTGTATGTGTCTGATCCGAGTGTCGTCTTCCTGTCAGTCCTTGAATTCCTTCAGTTTCCTGTTGTACCTTGCTGTTATAATGAGTCAAGACGGTTATCGAGTTTCTTTCGGTAGATGGGGCGAGGACGCTCTGGCAGGTAGAAACGGACAGAGTGGAATCTCGGAGTCTGAGAGAATAACTAGAGAAAGAATCTCTAGACGCGAGAGAATCCTTTCTGCTCTGACACTGGCACTCGTTCATGAATTTTTTAGCCAAGAAATGGGATCTCAATAATTTTGAAGTGATTTCAGGATGCGCCAAAAACGTTTCGGGTATTTCGATCTCATTGCCCGAAGATGATCTTGTGATATCCAAGGAAGATATCCTGGTACGATGTCTTCTGGAAGCTGTCGAAGACCCGGACGAGCTGCTGCGCGACTCCAAACTCGGTACGTTGATCAACTTTCTTTTCTGATTGTTCCAACGCGCCACGACACTTTGTCGACGGGTTAATTCATCTGGTTCCTCGATTATGTTTTCCTCCTCCATAGCGGCACTGTACGAGTTCCTACGTTTCTTGAATTTTTTCATATCCGATTCAGATAATTTTTCCTCCATCTTCGCGAGTTGCCCAAGCAGTTTGAATTACACGAATGAATTTCTATCGTCGTAGTAAAACACGAACAACCATTAAACTACACGAAGCGAAATATACGTATTTCGGAAAAATTCTTTTTTCAACAAAACATTTACTACCTCCTTTCGTTCGCTCTAAACAACTGTTCCTGACAATGTTAAAAAAAAAATTTCAAATTTCCACCGCATTAAAGGTATCTCAAAGTTTTTCAAATAATTCAAAAGGACACTAGTCGACTAATACCACATACTTAAGTGTGGTCAATATTAATCTAGTAGTTTGTATGTGCAAATATCGAATCTAGGGCTATTACACCATATGGACAGTGCCTAAGGAAGCAGCACTCGTCGTGTAGACGTAAGAAAACGTAACACGCCTTCGCACCGACCTATTTCCTTGAAGTTTCGACGAGTTCGCGCACTTCCTTCTTACTTTTTTTTTCTTCTCTTTTTTTTCCCCTCTAATTCTGTTATCGCGCAACCGTGAACGTATATAGTGACTCGAGTGGGTAACGTCCAACGATGGCTTAATGAAAACTGATAGTCGCGACGAAATGACTTTCCTTCTTGCCCTGGCTCACGCAGAAGGTTACCGGTCTTCGGGTCTCTATTAGGACGCTCCTCACGGTTGAAAATGAACGTGACGTCTATGACGTGAAGTTGCCTTCAGGTTTTCTTACCAGCTCGTTGCGTTACGCGTCCTGGCTACTTGGTAATCCGATGTCACATTCTGATTTCGTCCTAGCAGCAAGTATAGACGCTCCTCGAATAGCTGGTGTCATAAACAAGATACTTTTTGCGACATGTTGCTCGGCCTGTAGATATACAGATATACAGCCTGTATCAAAGAGAATCAAGTTCAGTACGAGCCTCCGTCGTTCTCTTACCTGGAACAAATGCCATCGGATGCTACGGATGCATTTCTATCTTTAGGCTTGCGCGTCTACACCTAATTGCATGTTACCTGGACTAGCTGCGGTTCGATCGTCTTGGGATCGACAGCCGAGACCAAACGATCGTTCTCGCTTCTTTCTGTCTTTATTTTCTACTTGGGAACTTCTTCGGGGGACTTTATTCTTCCCTTGCAGCAGATGTTACCGAGGGTGGCCACAAAATGAGATGGGGGTGGGACGAAACTCGTTTTGTCCATTCCTGAAACTAGGTCGATCTTTTCTTGGTCGTTGATAATAACCGTTTGGGTCTGATGAGAGAATACGCGGCTTGGATATTGTCAAGTTACGCCATGATGAAGATGACATCGACGAGAGGACATATCCCTTTTGCACTTTAATATTAAAGGTTGATGCACGTGGTTATCGTTGTAGAGTGTCTCGCGGTAAATTGTAAGTTTTCGAATTTTCTGAAATGCTTTCTAGTTAAGGGTGACTTTTGGGATCAGAGACTGTGAATATACTTGGGGGTGTCATTGACCAGGAACAATGCCCGCTGGTAAGACTGGAGAACACTAGGAATTTCTCGAGTGTAAGGGGACGCGTTGAAGCGTACGCGTACTCGTAGATGTGAACTAACCCTTAATGAAAGCGGACTGTGGCTGCTCGTGTGATTGATGGAGGTTAAAGGTCACATCTTAATCGCGTGTTCACGAATCTTGAACATTTTGGGTCAACGTGTGGGTATGGAGAATTTGGTCGATAATTTATTATAGCCCAGAAGTCTACCATCACAGGGGATGCTAAAACTATAGCGAAGCTTATTGTGTACTTTTTGCGTGCGAGTGTGTCGTTTCTCATAGAATTTTTTTAGCGACTTTTACAAGAAGCACGTTAATCTTTTATTATATGGAAATTGTAAGGGAAGCGGACTTTAATGAAACTTCATGGAACTGATAAGTGACTGATATTCTGTACTCCCTATATATATATGTATACCGGATAAAGCAGTTGATATTTATATTTGATGAGTTATATTGATCCTCGACACAATTTCAGTAGATAGCATTATGCCACCCCCAATCGTGGGGTGAGTTAGGAATGTTGACAAATATTTTTTATAATTTTGTCGTAGCAAAAAAAAAAACGAAAAAAAAAGTGAGTCGTCGATGAAATATGCAAAGTGCTTCCATATTGTTATTTTTTAATTGGCAAATTCAAAAAATTTCGCAGAATGGTAAACCCAACGAACGTTGGATATACGTTATAACACAGGAAGAAAAAATCCTATAAAAAAAAACTTCATAATTCAATTTATATACAAACAATGACTAGTCGCAGAATTTTTAAAAATTATCATTACAATCTTAATTACTCTAGAAAGGAACTTTATCCTTTTCGCAAAATAATTAAGCAGTCCAGCATTCTTATTTACTGGACGGTTTTATTTCTAGATTCTCGTTTCAAGAAACACAGAATATCCTCTTATCAGACTCCATGAAAGTAGTCGTTACTGCCCCTGCTCTCCTCTGTTACGTGCGTTATATTTATTAAGGGTTGCGAAGAGTAGGTTGGTGATTATTATTATACATATTCGCTTTTCTCCACCCAAGAGAATCTAAGTTCCATATTACTTTATGCGACAGTGGAGTTAGTACAACCGCGAAATTACGAAACGTAACAAACTTCACAGGGAATTCGATTAAACAGTCAGTAAACCCTAATTAGCCAGAGCGAGATTCAAATTAGATGAATTAAATGGGTTTATCTCGGAGACTGTCAAAATCTGAGTCATCATTCGATATATCCGATATGAAATTACATTTTGTAATACGCTATTTTAATCGAAACACGCATGATAAATAACGTCCGATGATCCTGTTGAAAATTGGGTAGATCAATGATAGTACATAATAGTTATTTATGCTGCAAATTGTACGTATGCTACTCAATGACTTTTCCTTATATTCAACAAGTGGATCGATGATGGAATCTATTTAAATATTTTTCTTCGATATCGTAATCTCTGTATGTTTGTGTACTTAAGAGTACAGGGATTTCATAATTAATTGTAGGCATGAGAACTGCGGCTGTCATACCAGAAGGAAGTGATGAAATATAACCCTGATATTTACGTAATTTCCGTTATTCACGTCAGAAGCGCTTCACGATAAATTATCCACGTTTAATATGATATAATGCATATACTATATATTTGTATAGGTATGTTCACACATAATACAGGTAAATAATAATTTTATTGATAAATCAGTCATTTATGAGCTATAGGGCACCAAATTTATCATATTTTGAGATGGGTTGCGAGTGTTTGCTTCTTTTTCTAAATATATTTTGATCTTGAACCTCATTTGGAAAATTGGTTCACTGCGGATGTTGTAGATTTGCGCGGAATTTATTTTTGACAGAATATAACACGCGAATCGGTCATAAAATTTCTAGAGATATTGTTTCCCATTTGTGTAATGAAATTTATGAATTGTGAAATTTTATCGTATGTATTTTTGAATTACGAAAATCAAGAGACTCGGTCGCGTTTCGCGCCACGTATAGGCAACCGGCGGTACAGCCAAGGCATTAAGGACCCGTCAGGTAGTACTCGATAAGGAATCACCTAAAGTTTTAATTATTATTAAATTACCATTAAATCATAATTAAGTACGAGAAGCAGTAGTAATATAAAAGAGTAGGGAAGTAGGGGAGTATAAAATTTTTTTTAAATACAATTAAAATAATGGGCTAGTGCTAGATCATATACTTAGCAGATATGTAGTGACTTATGTATTTGGCATTAATAATATGATTTCTATACTTTTCGTTAGAGGAATTCACAGCGCGAATTCACAGCGGAATTCACAGCTGTACTTGGCATAGTTTTTTACACGTATTATACTTATTACAGAATATGCCTACTGTAAAGCAGGTTGGCATTTCAAATTAGGGGATGGTCCAGGGGTTAATATTATATTGACGTCAAAAAACGTAAATATTTTAAACATATTTAAAACAAGTTTTCTGTTCAATTGATGCAAATATTTATCTTACTGCCTCTCTTCAAATATTGTACGTCATAGGTGTTACCGTCATTCTGAAACACGATTATGGAAATTTAATGCTCCAAGCCAGTGACTGGGATAATGCCCTGGGACATACTATCTTTAAGGTCAAATGGCTCACGTAACTAATAATTTTTATTTAACTGTTATTAATTTTTCAATTTTTTAATATTCGCATATGGTAATGGGGATACGCGCCCTCGTATAAGAGAATTATGGGTCAAAGATGGATTATGTGCTTCTTACGCATAAAAAGTAATGATAAATGAGAATTGAGGTTAGGATTACAAGATTTCCAGGTCCCAACATTATCGGAGGATTATTTGTTATTTATTGCTGATATATGGTATCCCTGGTGTATGGATTTGTATAATAAAGTGTCGTCGTATCTGGAACGTAGAGAAACAAATGCAAACAAACGAAGCATACTGAAGAAATTCCTAAAGGTTTTCAATTGATAATGCATGACTACACACAATTTTTTTGTTCATCAAAGTAACATACGTATGTAATATAAGCATGCGAAGTTGATAACGACGAAGGCTCTTCGTCTCCGAGGACATTGTAATGAAAAAAGAAGTGTGAATCTACCAATTGTAATGTTCCAATCTTATCTGAGGCTAAAAAATACAAATGACCAAGGTATTAGAATGTATTGAAAAACGTCATATTTTTTCATAATAAAATTTCGATTCTGTTTAACCACTAACTAGGCTAAAAATATCTTATATTTTCATCCTGATTATCATTCTGTCACTTTACGGTTCTTCTTTTTCAGATTCAAAACCTCTATTATCGGATGATCAATCATAAGCTAAAACAATGCATTGTGACGTTTCGCTTGTAAAAGAAGCTTTTGCAGTATCACTGTTTGTTTCCAGATTTTACATCCCTAGAAATATCCATGCCAATTCTTTATCTTCGAGTCGCCAACCACGAGTTATGGTTGTTGTACCCAGCGATCGTCCTATACCCTGGGGAAGTCGTCGTGGAGGATCTCCAGGAGTGACGTACCGATTCGCTAAGGAATGCTCTCGATTTAGTTTAAAGGGACGATTCGAGGGAAAGGATAAGAGTTATCGGCTACAAGGACCTCGACCAATCAGAATGATTAGTTCCAGAATTTGACTATTGTCAATTGACTGCTTTAGAGCAGTCAGTCTTGGGACACCGATCGGGGTGCCTCGAGGTCGCTCGCGCTCCCGTGCTATTTGTTTATAGTTTTTCTAGCCGCGTTTCCTATACGGTATAGGAAGTTCTCGCTTGTGTGGTTCTCGCGTTGCTCTCTCAATATCCAAAAAATCCTATCGACTTTCTGCGCGTCTTTCGGAGGTGCAGTGTTGTGCTATAGTGCAGTGCCCACCTCAGTGTCTCCTGGATGCAGTTCTCGGCCTTCACGGATCAGCTGAACCAGCTCCGGTGAGCACCCCCAATTTATTAATTGGTGGAGGGATTTCGATTTTACAGCTCCGATTCGTCCTACTACGTTCTCCATAAATTGCTCCCTGTTTCCGTTCGCTCCCGTTCTTGCATCCAGTTACGTTTGCTGATTTTACGCGACCCCAAAGATCAGCACCTACGGTTGCGATTCTCGATTTTTTCGCGTCCCCAAAAATCGTCAAGATCCGTTAAGCTACCGTCTTGTTTTGTTGATGACCGAAAGTGACGTAGATTAGGTCTCCGATTTTCGTTATTAGTTTCAATTTAAGAAAATACGTTACAGACACATCGGTGTCTCTTAGGAATTGGTATCAGTATTAATGATGATAATTAACATACGATAAGAAAAATGTGGAAAATCTTAATATCCTTCCTACCTGCCGAGTGAAGTGGAGGATGATGAAATTTGAGTTCAGCAGATACGTGCCAGCTTCCGGGTGCAGAAAGTTGTAGACCAATTCCGAGAAAATGTACCAATGCAGAGCACGTGACTATGACATATCCCCATCCTCCTTCGGGATAATAATGTCTTCTCAGTGTGGTCTCCTTCCGATGGTCTATCGGTAGACGTGGCGAAGATTCGTTTTCATTCTTGTTTCTTATATTTTCCCCAAAACTCTTAGTTCGTCTACCGAGCGACTTATCGATCTCAATACGGGATTCGTTGCGAATCGATTGCGATCTGTACCGGCGATTGGTAAAGCTACCGCTCTCGACGCAATTCCCTTTTGACTTTGGCAAATCCAATGGCGGACGAAATGGATCAATTTGAAGCTGAAGAAATCCATCGGACTTGCACTTGGGACACGCGTGTCTACTTTTAATCGCTTCAGGCGAAGAGACCACGAAATCTTGATAATTGGATGGATTTTCATTTTCCAATTGTATTATCACCGGAGGCTCTTTCAATCGATTCTTGTCTTCTGTTGTTTCTTCCCTTTCACTTCCCACTTCTTCTTCATTTAATACAGAGACCTCATCCGTACCACGGGTACTATCTGATCGTTTAGAACTTTCATCTTGTAATTTCAAGGAATCCTTGATCCTCCCGAGTAAGGCAGCATGATCCTTTCTCAAAGATTCGACAAGTTCATGTCGATCCGTAACCAATGACGTTATGTCCTTGTAAAAGTCATCACTGGGTCCTGAAATATTGTCAAGGGATGCTGGAATCTTCCACCCGGTACAGAAACGCGAGTCCAACACCTTCAAGGATAATTTCGAATCGATGATCTTATTCCACGTGAATAAACTAATATCTGGTGTGTATTCAAAAAAATTATCATTATCCCCAGTCGATATTTCACCCATCGAGATGGCTTTTCTGTATTTACTTTCCATGAAGATGCGATCGGTTTTCGAATCAGTGTTCATCGGCATATTCTCGTCACTTTCAGATGAACGATTGCTTCCTGCTGGCGGAGCAAATTTTTTGCAAGAACCGCCGATAAATCCCGCGAGTCCCTTGTCAGAATTGATCCTTGATTGTTCTTGCCAGGAACTGTCCCTGTTTTCACGATGCTTCTGAAAAGAGTCGTCCTTTTCCGGTTTCCCTGTTCCTTCAGATAAATCAGCGCTTTTTTCCAACGTCAAAGGGAAATTGCCAAACAGTGTCTTTTCGTTCTTGTCTTTTTTCTCAACACTCTCTCCGGGACCACCGTCATCTTCAGGATCTCCCCTCGGATGATATATCCTCCGTATTGTTCGTCTCTCCTTAGGGAACTCTACGAGTCCATGCGAATTTTCTGCAGTCCGCCTCTCGTCTTTCCCTAAAGGTTCTTCGCTTGTTTTATCTTCTTTATCGTCTTCCCCGAAATGACTTGTGCTACAAATTTTCTCGCTGTCATCCGCGACCTCTGACTCCGCGAAACCGCTTGCCTCACCGTCGATTCCATTAGCCTCTGCCTCCTGCCCGCCCGAACGGACCAATTTGTCAAGGTGCCCAATGCGACCTACGTCTCTGGCGGCCACCTCTACCAGCCTATCCACGTAAAACGAAGGTATTATGGTGTAAGCACGGGATATGGGATCCACGCGAACTTTAACGGTCACGGCTCTCTCAGGCCATGAGTTACTGTGCCTCATGCTTTTCTTCGTCTCGTTGCTGCGCACTGTCATCTTGATTTATTTACACGTGCTCCTAGCTACCGTTTTCCAATTAAATTGTCATTCCTCGAAGCGCTCGCTAAAGTGCAAACTGTTGCCCGATATTTTAAGGTTCACTGCTCTCGGCACTGGCTTCCCTGTGAAAGTGTTATCCCCGCATTACTCGCATGACTTGGCAACAATCTTACAGCTATCCGGAAAGTGCATTTTCTTTCACTGTTCCCTCTTATCTTCGAGCACGAAGCACTTTTCTTACTCACTTTAGTACTTGCGGATGCGCACACCGAATCTCCTCTCGCCACTGTACCAAAACTTGGCTCGGTTTCGCTTATGAATATTCATTATTTAAAAAGTCCTTGCGATGCACCCAAATGGATGCGAGTGATAATGACATCGAGATGAGGCATGGACCAGCTGGAAATATGCTTTAATGTGATTTTCCTTGTTTTTGCGAAACTCCGCTTTATCGTTGCCCACTTAAAGTTCCTCGTCGTTTACAACTTCCGGGGTAGCTGATCTTTGACCTCGATCCGAATAAATATCGATACTAGCGTCTATCGCGCGGTTGAGTGGAATTTTGTTTTTCTTTTATTAACATACAGCGCTGTAGGAAATTAATGATCTTTTCGTTGAATTAAAAATTTTGCATAATGCATCTCGCAATCTCATTTCGGTCCCCTGCCGTGTCTTATGAGTATCAGTCTTTGCATTACTGTGAGCCTATCAGATAAATCATATTCATCGCAAATAATATTCGCTTTTGGTTATCGTACAGTTTCCTGACTTTTTGTCGAGCACCGGAAGTCCATGAACTTTGACTCGATAAATTTAACAACTATTTCCGGCATGTTACAGAATCGGGTTTGCTTACTTTCACGATATTATTTATGTCGATAATATACTCACGAGGATAAATTACTCACTCGACAGGGCAATGTATTACTAGGTAATCCTTGGTTAATGAAAATCTAATGTCGAAAATTTGGTTTAATAAAGCTAAGGTTATCACGTCGATATTCTATTAGCTATAATGAATTTTTTTTTTACGAAACTCTACATGGAAAATATCAAGTATTATTCAACTAGAAAGGGAATTTTAATTGAATAACTTGTCCGTAGTAAAGTTATTAGGTTCAATTAAAATCCAGTGCTGAGATACCATCGAAATCGAAAAGTGCCTAATCACTGGTAATTTATCAACGATTAAGTCTTCGTACATTGAAGCATAACGCACAATTTATATGGTAGAATGTACGAATGAAAAATTCAACGGTACCTTTTTATTGGATCATTAGATCGTTATTGTTGGTTATTATAGTTAATTGAAAGCGGATCCTAGGAGCGCTAAATGTTCATAATTATTTTAGTCCATTATAAAACACTCGCATTAATGGTTTACACGTGATAACATTATTGATATTTTATCGTGATGGATCGAGCAATAACAATAATTAATTGCTACTCATTCAAAAATTACAACTATATCATTTTCTTTCAATCTGCATTTTTATTTCACCATTCGATTCCGGTCTCACTAAAAGTCAGTAAATATGTCGCCACCCCGATGTCCGCGTGTGCTTCATAAATATTTTATTAAAAATTACTATCACGTTCACAAAGGATTTATCACTCACATCGATACAACGTGCACGTATGATAAAAGTCCGATCGAAAAAAACATGCGTTACATTAATCACGAGCCTTACATATTTAGTGTCGCGTAGATTGTCAAAATTCATATGAAATTTAAAATTCATGTGTCATTAGTAGCATTAAGTGATAAATAAAAAATTTAACATTTGTCTTATTTATCCCATTTATTGACTCGTTCGTAAAGTCATCCTGTTTACAAAATCATGAAACATTAATCGCATTCTTTATCCGTCACTATTTCTATTATCGAGTCCGTTTCGTAATCGAATTGTTCTCGTGTAAAAGGCCGCGTGTCGCAACGACCCAAGGATCTGTCATACAGGACTCCTGGATGCATGCAATCCTGGCAAGTGCGCCAGACTAACTGAAATCCACGTGTCTTCACGGGAAGCAGCTCTACGACAGATTGGCTAGGCGCATGCCTGATATTCGACCCTACTTCAAGGGTTTTCTTCTCTCTACGCCTGTACCAGTTTGGATATAAATACATATCACCCTACTGGTGCTCGCCTACATCCCCTCGAGTAGCACTGACCTACCCCTACGGTCATTGGCTTATACGTGAACTCCATGAAAATTCAGCCTCCAACGTGAATCAGTTGACTGTGAAAAAAAAAATAGAAAGAAAATACGACGAGACAACAAAGCATAGAATTTGTGTGTAGGAAATTAGAATAATCTAAAAAGCTTACATCGGGCAAAGCTTACGAAAAGCGAAAAGACATTTGATAAATATTAGTTGCGAAAATAAAGACGTCAGACGGCAGTAGTGGATTGGTAAAAAGATTTTCTTGGGCAATAAATTATCTCAGGCACCACTTCCGGCTCGTAGGACTTCTTATTGCCAAGAACTAGGACATTCTTGTTGTGTAAATATATAACGTGTAACCGTTATGTGTTTTCTCAAAATATACTTACGGTTTGTCCAGCTGTAAGATCAAGCAGTGCCGTCCGAGCGTGAGATGGAAAAATAAATTGAACTCGTTCTCAAAGGTATGAAATGTGGCTCACTGTAAATGCCTAAGGTTAGATAAGAATGTCGCAACGGTACAATAAAACAAGCGATACCTCGATAACGTAAGGGAATCGTAACACTTGGGACTCTTGTCTTGGCCGTAAGATATTTTCCAAGTTTTCACTAAGTTACCCAGTTACGGATAAGGCGAACGGTACTGGGATATACCTATATCATGTATGGAACTTTTGACCGACTTTTATGCTTATCGCTCTTTTGATTATCAACATGTGGCATCGGGAGAGACAAATTTAAATTACGCAACACGTGCCATAAGTTCCTATTGGACTCGGTTTAACTGCGAAACAGTATGCGTAGCTGTGTATCTTCGAGCCAGCTCAGAAACTTACACTTGACTCACGTCTAAGAAACGCACGGGATGTTGTTATGCCATACCGAGTTTTCAAAAACAAAAGAAGTTTTTAAAATTTTCAATTTTTTCCGACAGATTTCGTACCAGGAAGTTTGCAGTACGAGAGTTTAAAGAAGGGTTACGATTTTTTGGCTGAGCTGACTTGAAATTTGTTTTACAATCAAAATTCGATCTTATCAATATTTTGGAGCTTAAGTCAAGACTTTTTTTTATTGTAGTTAAACCACGTTGCAGAAATATGACGATTTTATTAATGGTACAAATTTGTCGACCATTGATGGTATGGAGGAAATTACATCCGAGTCCATCGAGACATCGAATTACTGGTACGGTTATTAATTTACCTGTCCAATGACGTCATACGAGACTCCCAGTTCTATTATAAAGTTTCAGGATATTCATAGCGTGTGATGTGCATAAACGCTCGCCTGTTCACGTAGATTATATGAACCTTCATGCTAATGGATGACTCTCCAGGCACTTTAGCTGTATTGAAACTGTCAAGCGTGTGCGTCTCTTGACTGATCGATGTGTATACTCAAATTCTTCAAGCTGAATTGCCTATTACACTGCATAAGGCCAACGCATTCAGGTCGATTTACATCTACGAGACGTCGTTGAAGGAACAGTGCAAATTAACGAGCAGAACGTGAATCAATGTCAAGCTGTAATAATTTCTACACCCAGTACATATAGATAAGCGGCTAATTGGGGAAGTCATCGACCATTGAGAATTGAACAGGAGATTACACTGTAGTTATAATCGACAGCCGAACTTTTGTTTGTATAATTCAGGAATCAAACGAATTGGGTTTACGATAGGATCCAATGACATGCATTTTAATGAGGTAATGATTTATTCCATGCTGCTACGTGCCTTCGTAGATATTGACAGGTTAGGGAACGATACTAGATGATAGTCATAAAAAATTCATTTATTTACAAAAATCATTCTATAAAAGCGTTCAGGTCAGCCAACACAATTTTCATCCTAGTCATCAATTCTTTAGCGTATCTCAGAGCAGACTCGTCCACTTGCACATTCTCCATGAGCAAGTCACAGTCGAGATGTCTGTCGTCGCAAACTCGATGATGATGCTTCAGAATGTCCTTCGGATCAAGATGATGGGCTCTCCTAGTGGATGGATTGAGAGTGGTCAGTGCATAATGATTGTGCACTGTCAATGCTCTCTTGGTCGAGATAAAGCTCTTGACCGAATCACCTTCGGGTGAAACAGTGGCTATCCTCAGAGTATCCAAGTAATTCAGGTTATGAAAAATGTCTGAGTCTAAAGTCGAATTCGGAATGGGCGACTTCTTCTGCAATTCCAAAAAGAAGTAGGCGTTTCTCACGGAATAGGAAGCGAAATCTTTAAATGATCTACCTAGCTTCTTTCTCTCGTCCAGCATCACCTGGGTCCAGTCCTTTCTACGGGCCGGAACGATCGTCTCGTCGATATCAATTGGAATTACAAATTCCGAGTGATAAAGATTCTCGTAGAAACAATGATTGTACGGAATCAGTTCCATTCTTCTCTTGATCCATACGTCATCGCTGAGCAATTGTCTTCTTGCTAGTTTCTCCTTGGGAAGATCACCGGGTAGACTCAGCGTAACCCATCTGACGACGTTCGATCTTTCGTAAAGTCTCAAGACCTTGAGCACGTTTTGGTGAACGCTGAACACGTAAAAGTAAAAGAATTTCGCCCCGAGTAGTCGATGCAATTCCACGAATGCCACCAATTTTCGCGATATGTCCTCCTCGAAGTCGAGACCCTTGATGCACATCGTGAATTGTCGTCTGCCCCGAGAGTTCCGACTCGCCGAGTTCACTACTAAGCTATGACTAGGATTTTCAGCACAGGAAGTGGCACTCACGACCACCCTCGATGGATTTAACGCCGTGGCAAGAGGACAGGTCACCAGAATTCCAGTGTAAGTTTCGGTACTTCCACCCCATTCGTCCAACCAGATGTCCGAGATCAGAGCTTCCATGCTGAACGAGCGGATCCTACCTTGATCCTTATACCTGTAACAGATGTACTGAATAAGCGAATGGAATACTTTATGGGAAGTACTGTGTAATCATGTACCAAATTAGAAGGGATGGAAAGAAAAATTCGTAAGAAATTTCATGCAAAGGAGAACAAAAAATACTTAGGTATACTCTGGCTCATGGATATTTATGTCAGGTTGTTTTCATACATATTGAAAGGTAAGGTCTCTGGGACAAATTTATTTGAAATTAGATTTTTTACTAATTTCTTATTTACGCACAGCTACAGCTACTCCAGAGCGACTCTCGTGCAGTATCGCTTTCGTAGGCGGTGTTGAGGGGGGCATTGTATGGGTGGAGTTTGCCTGGACGGTTTTATCGTCTAGATACATTTTTATTGCACCGTCAAGACTGGGACAAAGGCACCGAAGCAAACGAGTTGCCTCGCTAACGGCCACGTTGCAGCACGGATGCCAGCGGTCACTGCTGTCTTGGGTGTCCTTAGAGATTGGCTGCTTTCAGCGGTGGCGAACCCAGCTTGATTACCGGCACGGGAAAGTTCCATTTAAAAAATTTATAAGCAAGACAAAACTCTTCTTTTGAGAATCACGAGAGAAACGGTTCACGAGCAGTTAATCCAGTGAGAATAAAATATCTCCAAATGCTCTTACGACAATGCTGCACTTTTTTTCCTCCTAATTAAACAATTCTATAGGTTATCGTAGACTCTTTGTTATCGTATAATTCCGGAGGACTGCTTAAATAAGATTTTAATATAACCTAACCTTAGATTTTATACAACCTAAATCCAGTGTTTTATTAACTGTCGAAATCCGTGGCATTGCTTTGTATTCATTAAATTAACCCAAATGGACACTCTACTTTTACGAGGTCGTCCAAGAAACTGGAACGAACCGGTTCGATTATATTTTCATCCATAGATTTTAGGTAATAGTTTTATGTAAATATTCCACTCCAATATCCAATTGCATAATTTTTTCAAATTACCTATACGCACAAAAAACGAATCTCGTTCACCCATCATTTCCGAATAGACATAATACGTCACGTGGATATCCCGGTAATTCTTCCTGTCCGAATTAAACGAAGCTGCAACCTCAAGAAATCTATCTTGGTGTCGTGGACCAAGTGTAATGCAGTTCCGGAGCGACGGCTCGCTTGATCAAAGTGCGAACGATCCATCAGGATAAGAGGGGAAACAAAGTGTGAGGTGAGAGGCAAGGTGGTATAAGGCAGAAGAAAGAATGTGCAATCGCTCACCAAATAGTGCAGAAGAGCGCGGAGGTTCGTAGGGATCCTCGTTTAACGCCAATCACCCTGACGCTCGGATATCCAACCACTCTGAGGTCCAAGTGGGCGCTGTAAAGGAAGAGCCGTCCTGGAATTGTCTCGAGCCATTCCTTCCCGTTGAACTCGAATGCGTTTAACGTCGTTTCGACGCTTCCATTCCTGGCGCACTCCGAGGACGGCCTGTAATCGAGTGCCAATCTTCGTGCCCAAGAATACGCCACGATACTCCTCGTGCCTGGCGATTCTCCATCTGAAACGCCATAGAGATCGTTAGACCCTCAGCCACCCAGTTCACTTATCGAAAGAGTCTTTTTTGGGTTCGTGTACTTGTTTTTTTCGAAATACCACCAGACCACCCTGGAATTTTTTTTATGGTTACAACATTCAAAATTAATATTTATCATGCACTTTATTGGGATAACGACGATAGAAGTTAAGATTGATAAAAAAAATGTAATTTTTTAATATTTCGTATCAATTTTCCAAATAATTATTGTATTTCGTAATATGTGTCACGGTACTTTAACGTTACGTTGCAATATCAGAAATGTCAATTTAGCGTGTTTAAATGAGGTTTGGTTACGTGTTGCGTCACTCTTGTATATCAGTCCGGCGGCTTCAATCTCACCCATTGCAATTTACATGCAAAAAGGTATATTCGCTTTGGGATCTTATCGATTTCCTGCAGTTTTTATTTCGTTGATCGGTAGACGGATTTATCGGATTAGCGCAAAGACGTAGCTAGGGCGGGTGTAATGCAAACTTGGAGAAAATGTTATTTGCGCAAGCACGCTTTCGTACCGTTGTATCTCAATTATGCAGGCTTTAGGCGTAATCAAGATGCCGGAGTGGGCCGCATGCGACTGAACTGATGCCATGGGAATTTTAATAAACCTGCTTGGCGATTAAATCATAATTTACATCGGCAATAGAGCTCCGACCACGCTCTCGTATTTGCGGCGTCGATAAATTTGCGATTTGAACGACTCGACCGCGAACTCGTATTACCACGGCGGTACAGCGCCGACTTTCGCCGCCATCAACTTGTCCTGTTCTTCCCTCGTGGAAATTCCGATTTACATATCCACCGTATCGCCAGCTCGTGCAGAAAGTCCGACGCCATCGTGCCTCAGTGTTTCTCAAGCGGTTGTATCTATACCTACTTATCGCTTACAACTTGTCCAATACTTATTTTATTTCCGCACCGAGTCATTAAAATTATTCGTATTATTTTTATAATATATGTGTGTATATATATATATATCCACGTTTAAAAATCATTTTTCAGCCAAGCTAAAATGATCTTGACTGAATTCGACCACTTCGCAGGAAAATATATCGACGGATCATTAAATTCCCTATAGAAGCCATTGCGTACTAGATATGCCATTACGTGGCATAGCAATAAAATCCAGCAATATTCGTAGAGCAAGGATAATTTTCCTAGTTTAATAGGCCGAGATAGATCGTAACTTTGCGATCTAGTGGTTAACGTTTCGTCTAGTGACGTACATCCGTTAAGCTCGGTCTCGTTAGCGAATGTGACGTTAAGGTAGCTGTTGACTTTGCGGCTTAACTTTTTATGGGTAAATCATGTGAATTATCGATACGGGCTTTCATACCCATTTCGAAAAATTCGTGTGTGGTTTACGGGAAAGTGATGAAGATTATATGAGATTTCGAAAATTAGAGCTTACGAGATTCTCGCCGATCGCTTCTGTTACGCAATTTATATGAAATACGATGCTCGTTCTTCTCATCGTTGTATTTTCTTTATTCCATCGATTCGTTCTTATCTCACGGTGAAACGAAAAAAGAAATTATCTCTTACGCAACAGTAGATACGCTGACAGAAATGTTTGTATACCGAATCGTAAATTATATTAGCTAATGAAGTTCCAATCGTTAAAGATTGATACAATTTTCGGAATGTTTAGTTCTGTTGATAAATTAAATAAAATTTCTTTATATCCTTTCACGTCGTGGTACGTGTGTGGGCTGCCCATTTAATCTTAATGGCGTATAGCTGTATACTTACATGATTTTTTTTTTTGTATATGATCTTTAGAGAATTCTGTGTAGCGGACAACAATTTAATCCGTAAAACCTAAAATTTAGACTTTAATTGGGATACGCTGGATCGAATTACAAAGAGTTAGCCTTATTAGTTGCTATATTATCTTGGGTAACCATTAACAATCTTTCATCGCGAAGAGAGTGAAGTACAGAATTTTTTTTTATTAAAACTCGGCATGCGTGCGTGGTTTGCTGATCTATCTTCACCACGAGACTCATTTCCTTTAACAACCGGATAATGTTAATGCTGGGAAATTATTTGTACGTTTCGAAGTTTTACGTTCGAATGAAATCGCTAACGTATCTTCCTATAGCGGTTATACGTTCTTTAGTAACGCGTAATACGGTTTGACTGTGCGTTCGGGTATTCAATTATTACTAGAGAGATTTATTGTACCATAAGAAGAAGCCTGTTTTTTAAACATAATTGGAGCAGGGAATATTTAAAAAAAATATTTTTATCAAAATATTTTTCATTACAATTTATCTCTATGCCAGATCCCTATTTCCCGAGAATCCAATAACAGTCATTCGGGATTGAATTCGATAAACGTGTATTTTGCTTGTTAAACGCGAATTGCCCTCCAATTGATTCTCCCTCGATGCCATTACTGGATAAATTGTATAAATATTTCTTCCCCCATTTCACAAGCAATTTACCACGAAACAGGCATAAATTTCAAAGCGTAAGACTACCCAGTTAAAAAAGGAATAATTCTTGTAATTTTTTTTTTTTTTAGATAATCGTTCCCGATAATCTGTGCATGCATTCGTGCATTCCGCTGGAAAACGTGCAAAACGAAATTCATGAAAATTCCGCAGAATAAAGTAGCCCGCGAACAATAGCTTCTCATTTGTCTCTGGCAAAGGGCAGATTTTCCAAACGATTGTTACGATATCCACATGCAACCGGGAAAGCCGTGTCATATCAGTGCAGTAAATCGCGGCAAGGCTCTACCAATGTACGTCCGTAACGTCACGTTTTACCGTGGTAATTTACACGGGGTTGATTTAATTAAATTGCGCCGTGAATTACTGCATCGAACGCGGCGATATTAACGATCTTCATTTTCTATAAATATACTATGTATACGCATATACATATATCGTGCACCTGGCATACCAGTCTCTCGCGTAATCGGCAAATATTTTCTGCAAGAGCAAAACGCGGCACGCGGCCGTTTTGCATTTATTTCCCGTATCGCTCGCTTCACTTTGTCCAACGTATGGGATACGATTTTAATACCGATCGTTTTTCACGTTAAACGAACGAAGTTTTTCACAGGCATTTTCGTTCTATCCTATCAGCCATCACTACCGATCACTTCGTCACGTGTACGTACATCGACTCCGATTGGACGTAGCTGACGTAATCATGAGAATCGAATCTCTAGGACGTATCATGGTTCGAAGTCACGACTTGCGAGCATTTTACCGGGTTTTATACGTTGGAGCAACGAGAATATCGTTAAGGGATCTATCAATCCCCCGCACCCCCAATTATTTTCTGTATTTAATAACCGGGGATACCGCTGGTTTATTGGTAGGTTCGCCGCAAGGGTTACGGAGTATACGTAATCCAGACTCGAGAAGATCTACGAGCAGAAGGGAGCCTGGATTTGTCGTAATATTACTTTTTCATGAAATCAAAGATTCTTGGTCCTTCGTTGGAGATAGATACAAATATGATAATTATCTAAAACAAATCTTCGAATTGAAACGTCAATCGTTCAGATTTTTTTTTTGACATAAAATGTATCGCGTTTGATCGATTTTAGGAAATCACATAAAATAGAGAATAATGATGAATAGGAGAGTGAAAGAAATTATTATTACATAGAAAAATAGTGTTTTACTTTTATTACCAAAAAAAAAATTTGGGTTTACAGTGTATAAAAAAGTCAGGATAACTCACCAGCCGTAGGAGGTGGATCCGGCGGTGGATCCGGCAGTTGAGGCGGTAAGTCGACAAGAGTAAGGACACAAAGGGCAGTGACCAAAACTGCGGCAAGTCCCACTCTGCATATTCTCCTCGTGCCGGCAGCGAACATACTATTGTCTCTAGCGTAACTGCTTCATTTGAATGCGCCTTTTCGAAAGCACTGAGAAGTCTCGCAAATGGCTGCGTGGTACAATCCTCGGAGAGTGAATGCAGCCGTACATACCAGACACGACTACGGCACGATTCACATGATTCATCTCAAACGAGAACAGCTCAAGCACAGAGGCACGCTTGGCGTCCTATTCGAATTTCCCGCTCTTCAAATCATCGTCAGCCAATCCGCGCAGTACTGAACAGACAATCAATTCGATTCGTACAATTAGCAAGATTTAAATTACTTTCATTATGATATATAGCAATTGCACGTGGAAGATTCATTAACGCTGCTTATTATTTCTAAGACGTTCGTCCGTTCACTGCATTTCCCAAGATGGCCGCCTGCGGGGCACAGGGATCGGAAATTTATGGCTGCGTCAACAGTCGATATCGCGTGAACCTTCAATGGGCTCGATACTAGGCCCGAGCTTGTTCCTTTGGGCAGGAAGTTACTCATCGGTGACTAATGAATGCCCGGAACCCACATCGAACGCAGGTTAGGTAAATTGTGCACTAAATTATAGCTGGTTAACTTCCGCATTCTAGACACTCTGGGTAGTTACCCAAACACGAGACTCGAAATGGATAAATAATCGATAGCGTTACTCCTGGTCGGAGTCGCTTTGTGTCCTGATCGACCTGGGTCCTCTTCGTTGCGCGACCCACTCGATCCAACAGTACCGTAGACCCACGCTTGCCATTAACCATTAACTTCTTTACATCGTATTATTATGCACGTGTGAGTCCTGTATACTTGCACGAATCAGAATCTATGTGGAAAGGTAATCCCGATAACATATGCGAGTTTGTCCTCCTACGCGTTTCTGGTTTGCGCAACCACCGTCCCGTACGTCCATTTACGGGCTGCTGACAGTACACCGTGTCTCATCTCAATATTGCCCTAATTAAGATCATGCAGACAGCTTCCTTGAATCTGTCCATCGTTTTATACCATTGGGATTCTCGGTATACAAAAGTACAAGACTTTTAGTATGTTGTGTCTCACTTAATTTTGCTTCGGTTCAACAAGTAGATAATACTGGTAGTACTCAGACGGCACGTTCAAAGAGCGTATTTGTATTTATCAGTGAGGCTCGAATATACTGATTAATTAATAATTAATAAATCGAGTTCGATGTTGGGTATTGATTTTATATCGGGCCATTGTGATATATTGATTAAAATTCTTGGTGGGTATTGTTTGCTCTGTTGAACAAGGCAATGGATATTGTACTTAATCTTCTAATGATTACACGGTACCGTACGTTTAAATAATATCGAAGACCGTGACCATGTTAAATGAATTTCTGCCACGTACCGTTTCGGCGCGTTATTGGAGCACGTGCTTTTTCGCCGTTTATTTCCATCGTAAAACTTTCACGCGAAGCGATACGAACGAGCGGCTTCGATCGTGAAAGATAAATTGCACGTCGGGAGATTCGCAATAATCGCGAGTGTAGGTAAGTCGAATTCGCGGATAAATTAAAATGGAATCAGTCACTTGGGAGACTCGGTGAATCGTACGAAGCGACGGGTGGATCGTTAAAAATACATTTTCTCGACAATAACAGCGAATTCTCATCACAATGTAATATAAGGTTCGTTCGCGGTAACATATTACACGGAGAGTGTACTTTTGGCAATAATCGCTAAATATAACTTGAATCGATCCTAATGTTCAAACGTGTCAAAAATACCTTCGATTCTTATAAATAATATATCCTTCGCTTATCGAATACGAAATTCACCTTTGTACCAACACACTATTCACAATCATCGGGCTCGAATCACTCGTAAAATATTTCTTTTTCCACAGCATCAAGTTCTCTCTTCCTTTCACTGCCCAGCGTATCTCCCTATGAAATTCGTCCTGTTCTATCATACGTTCGATTTTCTCATGGATCCATGCGTGATAATGCAGTGACGTTATTTGTCGATAAAACTTTGTTTACATGAGATATATTGCACGGCACGTGGTTACTCGGTCGGCCGACAGATTAGGCGCAACCCGGCTTGCGCGAGAGGCGAAAGCATACTGCGTTCAAAGAGGAGGTTAACACGCGACAGAGCCAGCTCAGGCCGAGCAACGTTAGACCCCTTGACTACCTTGCCATAGGTTGGCATGCTTTGCCTTATCCTTTACCTTGCCTTGCTCTATATCACAGTTCTGCTGGTTTCCTTTGGCTTGTCTCGAGATGCCTTTCCTTGCATTATCATATCCCGCTCCAGCTTCATATAATGCTAATGACTTTACGTGGAATTTAGGTAACTTTCAAACAACCATATGTCAACGTTGTCGAACTTTGCACGCTACTTTGAAACAATATAAGCTATAAACATAATTATGGTATACTTACGTATACGATATTACGTAACATAGAGACGATATACAATGTTAAATGGGATAATGGAGTTTTGCTAATTGCAGTGTACAAGGCGGTTGATTGTTAGATATAGGTATATTAAGGCCTTTGATTACCTGATACCTATTACAGTATTTTGTAGTAACACCAATGACACGCATTGCGTGTACGGTTTGCCGAAATCCGATTAACAAGTATACAGAGTCACGAGAAAGGTGTGTTGCGAGACGTGAAGGGGAATTTATTTGAAAAAAATATGGAAAAAGGTGTCTGTCTTCTTCGGGCTAAAAGAACCGAGGAACAGTAAAAAAGGGATGCCAGATACTTGTAAATATCCAGGATCGCGTGACTGGAATGATTCAGACTAGTATCGAATTCACGCAATGTCGCCAGAGCGTTGCGACATGCGAATTCGCACGGCACGCGAAACTCGCCAGGTAATAAACCAGAATAGCAAATACCTTTCTGGCGCGAAATATGAATGTTTTGTGATGGTCTCTTGAACGAACGCTAGATCAGCTCGAAACGCGTGCATACGCTTATCCGTCATTGCTTCTCGGATGAGTAAACATCGATGCAAGTACACACGTATAACTGCATATAAACAAGTACATAAGCAAACGTAGCTCGTGGTTAGCCAGGCTGCAATCGTTCCAAACTTATTATTGCCCATAAGAAACTCATAAATGCTTATGACTTGCGTACGACTTTTTGTTGAAAGTTTGAACGATCCAGTTGAGTTGTGCTCGAAGCGAGGGGAGGCCGAGGCTCCTGACATCATTTGTAATCCTGCGTGGTCTAATGATGCTGCCTGTCTCGTTGGATCAGCAGCAAGGACACGAGCGAGAGAAGGATTGGTACAGGGATAAGTAAGCGTTATATAGGTATAGAGTATAGATAGGCTGGAATATTGTCATCTTTTATACGTCCACGCGCCCTCGCTATTATACGTGCACCGATGCCAGTGGATTAGATTGAAAGGAGGACCCACGTCATTTTTACACGGGGAGAAGGAACTAAGGGGTGATCATTGCACAAAGAAGGAGCGATGGGAGTCCGTATAGATATACTTGGCGGGTAGGTCAAGAAAAGGAAAAGACATAGGCAGAAAAGGGGGACGACGAAAAAAACTCGAAGATACGAGGCAACCGAACGGAGCAATGTAAATTGAGCGATTTCTTGAGCAGTTTCTTGTCTGTCGCGAATAGACAAATATGGGTGGATGTGGAACGAGATAAGGTTGTTTACATAAAGGATGGTTCATTTCGAATGGACGGAATGCAAAGTGACTTCATCGTAGGAGGTTGGCAGGCATACGTCGTTCCCACTGAATAATGCAGTCACTTTCCATTTCTTGTCATTTATCCACGTACGTGCCTATACGCGAATTCTGTTTGTTCTTGGGTTAAATGTAATATTTAATGCGCCGATACATTGTTTGCCGATCGTGCATCGTTAACGGTCTGGTTTCTTTTTTATAGCGTCTGGTAATTCAGCGGCTCCTGAGCGAAAGTCACGAAACGATTATCCCGCTGCGGGAAAGACGAAAGGAAGCTGAGTAACACTCTTGCTGAATATCCTCGTAAAAGTCGGCCAGTTCGTTATAGATTATTTGTGGTAACGTATCGCGTATTGCGTTCTCATGTGTGTACACAGTTGGAGAACCGTGCGGGAGCTTCCTGAAAGGGAAGCATGAAACATCGGAAGCAGATGACCCGAGGCAACTTTGCATTAGCGCTACTTGCAATTATCGACTTTTACTATTTTTTCGCAAATTTCTAACCGATCGTTACGCAATTGCGAAAACTGTATATTATTACGGTTCGTGGAAAAATAATATAGCTACCAATAGTATACTATGGTACTGATCACTATGCAGGGTTCTCGATACAGTAGCGAGGCTCTCTTTGGCCGGAGGATTTTTCAATTGGAATACGAACTTCGATTAGTTTATTTTTGTCTTGGAATTTTTTTTTTTCACTTACATTGCAAAAATTCACTCGTTCGAGAGTGACCTTCGCGAATTATTTTTTATGCTCCTTGGAAAAGTTTTCACTATCAATCTTCCCGCGTCTACACGTACTGTACTCGCAATGCATATATCAGTATCCTCTTTGACTGGATTTCTGAGAGGAATTATCTTACGGAGAGAACTCGGGTGATTTATTATTTGTAACGGTTGTTCGATGCAACTAGATCGACGTACGAGCTGCCACGGCGTATTACCGCGGTCAGCACCGAGGTTGGCAACATGTTTCTGACACTGGATAATACGCTCTCTATTCATAGTGACTGCCTGGAGCAGTTGCAGGCTTGGCTGCATCGGTGCATCGGTGCATCGAGAAATGCATTCTATATCGTACGTGTGTATAACGTGTGCCGATACAGTCCCGTCCTCGTATCAAACCACACGTCTAGTCGACTCATTGAGTTCAATGACGGAAGTGAAGAACACAGGAAATGATTGAAGATCCCAACGTGGCATCTGCCAATCATAGAATCAGTTATCCCATATATATATATATACTATGATCATTAATGTTCTATAGTCGATTTATCGACTGTTCCATCAACCGGTAACAAATCTACCGGCGCATTTCATGTTCTCCTAACACATGCTAGCATTTAGTGGCGCTACGGATGCTCAAGTTTTTTGCGTCAATGATACCGCCTCGGGGAGTTGGTCATTTTTTTTTTCATCCTCAATTTTATACCTCATTTTTTTTATTCTTTCAGGCCCGAACTGATGATTGTTCAACAAGATTGTTCCTCGCGTATCCTGCGGACAGATTCTTTTTTTTCTTTTTTTTTGTATTACGAATATTTTTCTTAGATATTTATCTGGGTCACTTTTTTTTTTGCACGATGCTATTTTTTCTTACTGGTTTTATTATCTGTTTGCGAAATTGTGGCAGACCGTGTAAATGGCGCACAGCAATATTCTCGTGCTGACATTAATTTATGTTGTACGTATACGACTGCTCGAGCACTCCGTAAACGAGACTTCACTTATATCGTTTTACACGTCTAGCGCACTTGGAATGGAAAATATTTCGCCTTCACGGCACTATGCGTATTGTGCAACGTGACAATTTTACGAAGACGTCAATTTATAGCCTGTACTCAACTCGAAACACTCGACCAATCCACACGTATACGAAAAGACATACTACGGGACGTAAAATTTTGTCTCAGCCAGCGGGAAGAGCGTAGTAAAAAAAAACTATACTTTTCATTCTTACTTAAATCATCAAAATTTTCGCACAAATCCAAAATATCTCCATGACATTGCGCAAATTACTTAGCCCGACAATGCAAGTCTTACGGAGTTTAAGATTTTCTCAGAAAGTATCTAAAAATATTCAGCGACCTCTGCAAGGTTGCCATCTGCATACTTCTCGCCCAGTTGGCGCGAATTGTGGTAGAATCTCGTAGGGGGGAAAAATCTAAAAAAAACTACCTGAACAGAAATTCCAGAAGTTCACACCGATATCGTCCCCATATCCAGATACGGGACTATGGCTGCTTCCAACAGTCCTGCGAACAACAGCACGGATTCTCTTAACGTGACGTCGATACAGGGAACACGTGGCCCGAGAAACCAAGCCAAGACTCGTTCCTATTCGTGTTCCTCCTGTTCCTAAAAATGAAAATCGGTCCAAGAAAGTAACCAATAGCCTCCACATACGTGAGTTCCCGAAAGCAGTCTCGTGCAAGTGGCACAGTATCATCCGGTCTATAAATATAAACGTGCCGTCCCCCATAAACTGACTAGACGCAAGACCCGTTTTCTCCATGAAACGAAGTTGGCTGTCGTAAAGCGTATATAACGTACTCGCTAATAATACTCTGCCTACAAGCGAGTATGCTGCTTGGCTAATTAGCAATGACGTCAGCGAAGTTCTGTCTCCACTTTGAAAAATGACAGTAAAATCAAAGAACCTTGAAGTCAACAGTTATATCGTCCTTTCTTAATCTTCGCTCGATTGTTTGTCTCCGCAGCCCTTTTGCTGCTCGCAGATCCGGTTTGCTGGATACTGGCGCCATAGCCAATGGAAACTGAAGACCGATACACCTGACGAAGATCTGCTCTCTGGAAAATTACGAGGCGCATTCGTGAGCATGGGAGGGCGTCACGCTCATGGGCTTCCTCGAAGTCTTTCCAATTGGCTGATTCGTGAATCTATAATGGCTTTCCCATAGCAGCCGGAGTCACGTAGAGTCACGACGTGTTTCCTTGGCTGTGGATTGATCATTCCAAAGGATCCGGATCAGTTCGTAGCTACGAATAAGATGAGATCAGATAGGACCAAGTCCCTGTTGCTTCTACGTAAGCTGGTCGTAATGCAAACACTAAGCGGTTAGAGCCAAGGGGGTATGACGATGCGTATTAACCCTTTGAAATATGGAACGATTGATTGAATGATACATCAAGGAGTTTCGTGAGCCCAGGAGAGAGCAATAGATTTTTATTGTAATCTCAGCACCCAAGACTCCCTGGCAGCTTCCCGTACGGAACGAGGTACTGTTAAATCAACCGAGACGAAGTACTCGATGTTTCCAGTACGTTCGCGCTAACTCCCGCACGATCGACAGACCGTGCTATCCAGGTACAAAGCACTCTCGTTGCTATAACAATAACAGTAACAATACCAGTAATAGGAGGCTTTATTGCCGTCGTAAGGAAACACGTGGTAACTGTAGCGAATAAAAGATATAGAAGCAAGGAGATATATTAATGACTGAAAGTTCAGCAGTCTGCATGAGTCTCCGGTCCTTGAAGAGTAATGATAATGTCCGAGATGCTTGATCTCTTTGAAGTTATATCAAAATAGGACTTAATGACGGTAAGAAAACAATCAGGTAACAACGATGCTAATGGAATGATCGTGAGTGGTTAATCTATCGAGTGAAGATTATCATTGGTCCAATTGAAAAATATACTTCGTTTTTATTTTATTGTCTGCTCTTGTACCAGGTGTCTCTTTTTTGAGCTTCTCTTTGCCGTCCGATGATGCGGAACGTGAATGGGATTATTTTCAATCGATCCGTGTAGTGTTCAGGTAGTCCACTGATTTCTAGATACTTAGACCAGATCATAGTGAGCTCTGTATAGGATGGGAAACAATTTCTCATAGTCTACAGCAGAATTCTGACCCGGTACTCCTATACCAAGTTTCTTATACTTCACCATTGGATCCAAGGAAGAGTATGGCTCCTCCTGCAATCAGCCATTCTGCACGCTGAGGTCTCCGATGAAGCGAGCAACACGCGTAAACGTTATTTGTTAATGCCACATCGAGTGAAGCAATGATCGAAACAGGCATCTTCGTGATGCGTGTACCAGGGTCACGACTTTAACCATAATTTCTTGATCTTTATGTTAATCAAGATAACTCCCATAGAGACCGACTCTTCCGGTACCAGCTTTTCCACGGAATTATCATTCCGCGCTCGTTTCTTTCTATCCGCAATCCGCATAGGAAGACACTGGATTCTCTGGTGGCAGTGAGAAAAACATGTTACCCAGTCACTGTGGGCATTTAATAAGGAAGTGGAACGAAGACGTACGACCACCCGTTAGAGAGTCCTATTAGGGAAGAAAAGAAAAAATGAATATTAATTAATTAACGATACTTTATAGAGTTCACTCTCTTCGCAGCAAAACCAATTGCCTAAGGCGCACCTACGTATATCTACTCCCGTCTAGAAAGCAAGCTTAGCAGCAACACGGGACCTCAACGCCGTATCTCGTCATCTTTAATTACTGTATCAATCAACAAGATTCATACCAGGTCTTAAGGAGTAAGGAACTACCGGTTCATGATCATCGATCAAGTAATGAAAGGCAAGTACACTTCTTCTAGTCATTCGAAACTTCACTCATAGTTTGAGGTGCGTGTAGGCGTAGGTGAAGGACTGTGGGTATAGGTCTACGTCATATCCGGTTTTACCTAGCAGCGGATATGCCAAGCCTTACGCAACGAACGTGAGGGAATTATTATCCATTAAACCGGACGCGAAATACTTCAGGATCGTGCAGAATTTTACTATCATTAGTCATCATCGACGAGGTTTAATTTTTCGTGTCTTCTTTTTTTTTCAATAGCAAAATAAAGAATCTCGAAAATTACCACTTATTACGTATATCCGCCACTTTGCCTGCATCCTTAATGATCGGTTGTTGCTCGTGACGTCATTATGGTTTCCGTGACTTGCCGCTGATAACTTTTGTAAATTTTATACTTTTTCCTTCGCCGTCTGGATTCTGTACGTGTATTATTTTTTCAAAATAAATAATCTTTCAACCAGGTCCAATAGACTCCGTCGGATTCCGTAGGGACATTCAAATGGCAGTTAAAAACGGTCCGAGTGCAAATGGCACTTGAATGTAGCTACTGCGCATGCGTAATGGCTCCTTGTGACATAAGTGAACTTCCTTGATGACGAATCTCAATGGCAATGCCTACTTAACTAGGGTCAACAGGTTGTTTGATGACAATCGTAATAACGGGTCCGTAGAAGTCATTTAACTGTAGATCCAGCTTAAAAGTGTTCTTGTGTCAACCCAGACGACAGCAGTAGCCCAATTAGAGAATAAGAAACGATAATGGCGTCGCGACAGCCAACCGCGGAAGAATTCTCTCGCCCTCTATGTACTCCCAACTGGAATCCTGCAGGTTGATTGACTGAAATACCAACGACCACACGATCCTTACAACTTACGTTCAGTAGACTTTTCCAAGTAGAAAATCCAGTTACGATCACTGTTAATGCCCTTGAAAGATGAAGAAAATCGAGCCACATATTTTCACTCTGTTACATCGCTATAACGTTACTCGAGATATTTTTTGGTTATGATTTTTTTTTTAAAAAACATGTATACATATTATACAATATTGTTCATACATTATAAAAAACCTGTATTCTAATCTTCCGTACCGTTATCAATATTTCGATCCTTTAATTCATACTTATCTTAAATCATCGTTTAATCTCATTTCCACGCAATTCCCTTATAAGCCATTTCAAGAAGCTAAATATGGGATTACACCGCGAGCAATACTCTATTCGAGTACAACCATAGTACGCAACAGTAAATATGCTTACAAGAGTCAAGCAATCTACAGAACTCGTACATAATCGAGTGTAAAAATCGGGTAAAATTCATCGAGAGAGCGAAGATAGTCGCGAGTCCCAACGATGACGCAACCCAAGGACCAAAGTTAGTCCGCAGCGGTAGAATCATGGTAAAAAGTGGTAACAGTCAGCGAGACATTGACCGGCCATCGGTGAGGATTAATTATCTCTCGTTTCCAATCAGATCGTATAGAATTGTCGCGAATCGATACTAATTCAAGTCGTTTATAAGCGAAGCGCAAGTTAGGTACATGCGCACTCGCGTACGATACCACCGGTGCGTTTCTCGCTACGACAAGACGGTCGATACCGATCGTATTAATTACCTACTTTTGCTTCTTGCGGGATAACGCGATCAGCTTCAAAGATCCTGCCGTGCCCCATGCTGATGTTGCCGTTGCTGTAAGCATCGTGCTGCCTATACAGCGAGGATGCACCTTCGCCGAGCGTGGAACTATTTTAATTGAACTCCAGCTAGGTCATTTTTGTCGGCCATGATTGGTAAGCCAAGTCGCGCGACAGTGCTACTCGCGATCTCTTACGTTAAGCTTGTCCCTAATAGGATCGCATCGGTTGACTCCCGTACCGGGATGCAAGGCTGATTAAGCTATTTCGAAGCTATGAGGAAACGCTGCGATCACAGAGGTGGCCTCTCCTAACGAGCTCCACGATCGTCGACAATGACGTCTTCTCCTTTTGCTTGGCTGTGCCATTGCAACAAATGCTTTTACTTCGCGTTAATGCCATACCTTATCTGCATCGTTATTGAACCTTTTACATTTATTTTTCTACCTGAGGAAATTTAAGACCGTGAAATTTAGCCCTTTTACTTTATTTAACCTCGAGGCTAATGCCCGATTGCTCGAGCTTTTAATTTAATGAAACCTCCTGTATTGCGCAATGTTGCTTCGCGTGGCCACGTGCAACTCTTTAATTCTTTGTCGGTGTTGTAACCGGTGTATGGATTTGCAAGGGTAGTAAATTTCTATGGGTGCGGCTGGTTGATAATTCAAGGTTATGGTTTCTGTTAAACTTATGACGAGTGACGTCATCGTGATGGAAATTGCGACCGCGCCTCGCGGGCCTAATTGCCCAGCTGTTGCCGTGCCTGACGGCCTCGAGTAAGGAGAAAGAAAACAAATCGTCATGCATATTTAATAAAAAGTTTCTACCATCGAGATAAACCCTCTTGTTAGGAGAGTGCGCGGAGCGAGACTGACGGATGATATGTTTTTGTCACGCGTCACCGTTTAAATCCTCACGAGCATTTATTACGTTTCGAATGTAAATCATATGCTTTGGCAATGAAGATGAAGAAACTTTTTCCTGGGAATTAGTGACGTGATTTTTTTTTTTTTAATTAACGTCATCTATTGTGCTATCTCTTTTTTATATCATATTATAAGCCGTTTATAAGCGCGGTTTATGGAACTTTTTTTTTCCTCGCGTGAATTAGTCTTTAGACATTTGTCAACGCATGTGGAAGGACGATAAGAAATTTTTTACGGTCATGTAAAAAAGTTGGATTTAAAGTAAATGCAGCTAATCATGGTTAACCTTTGACGTTACAAAAAGCCAAGATGATAATCGTATTTCACAGTCACGATCTTCCGAGCGTCTCTTTACCCTTAGGAAATTTTTTAAATTTTTATGCAAAGTCAAGGTAAATATTAAGTTATCTAAATTTGCTTATCCAAATTTGGTCATTTAATTCTTGTCATCTAAACTGGGTCCTTGTAAGAGGACCTGCGCAGGTACAAGCCGTCATCGGTAACATCCCTCATGGAAACAACCATTATGGTCAGTCTCCATGTAGGGGAGAACAAAAAGCAGATCGAATCGGAAAGAAAGTTGTGACGTATTACATTAAAACTCAATGCATTTAGTATTTGCGCTGCAGCGTCGGTCAAGCGTCGTTTGTAATGCGCAATGAATTGCCGGTACTAAAGTACTTTTATATTGAAGTCCCGCACTTAAAAAGTGCCAAGTTTATTTGTAACGCCCGATGACAAATCTTCGCAGCATGGACGCGATCGCAAAGAACATGATTTAACGAAGATTCAGTTTTCTGCGAGATTTACGAGTTATTGCAAATCGAACTTTTTTTTTTCGCGAATATTATCTTTCATGACCGATGAACAGAAGTCTTGAATAAAATATTCAATATTAATACGTTTTGCATGAAGGGGCAAATTTTTAATTTTTTTTTTCATATTTTCAAATTCACAACCTTTAGGTAATAATAAAAATACCTAACGCTGATATATTAATGTTATCTATGTAAAATTTTATTATCAGTGTCCATATCTGTATAAAATTTCGTTACTAGGTATAAATATGACAAGCAGAGAGGATTGAGTGTGATTAGAAAAATATAATTTTTACATACGGCGTGTAAATAGATTTTCATACTAGTCATTAACAGTTGACCCTGGGATTAGCATAGTAAAGGTTAATCCTTGGAATTAAAATTTACGTTAGTCTACGTAAAGCTGTTCAACATTATGCTTATGATTATTCATCTCTTGAATCTTATTTCAAAGGTGAAAGTACCTTGAAAAAGCTTACAAACGTTGGATGAACAAAGCCGCAAAGTAAAGAGAGTAAAGTTTAAGTGTCCGCTATATTTCACACTGTACAATTTTATTCTGCTGAGCCATATATGTATTAAAGACTAATGACTGTACGTATAGCTATAGCAATACACACGATACGAATTACTTGGCTGATCTCACTTTACAAAATAGAAAAAGTGTAATTGGAATTCGTTTGACATAAATTCAAGTTTCTGTAAAATTGTCATAATTACTTCTGTGCATGTAGATCGATCAAATATATACCGGGTAGTCACCAGATTGCTTCCATTATTTATTTTCTTTCTTATATGACAGAAATATACAGGGTGAACCAGTTATTCGATATAGAAATAAAAATAATATATATATAGCTGGGTACACGTGTGATCTAGTCTTCCTTTATAGATAATTCAGGAGGAAGCGCTCTTCACGCTCGAGCTGATTCGCAAAGTAGCGACACAGAAGCACCAAGAAGATACGTGCGATTTTAGTCACGTACGTTCTTAATGGTTATAAATTTTGAAAAACACATATTTAAAATTTAAATTTTTAGAAAAAGAATTTTTTTACACTCAGGTATGAACAGCGGTTGCTTCTTTAGCATCTTTTTGTGGGGGTTATTGCGACATAACTTGGAAATTATTCATGAAAGATCGCGACATAAGTGGGCTGGATGCTGCGTAAAAGGGGACGTTAAACGCGTGGGAGCACATTGCGTACAGGATAAAAGAACAGTACGGCGTGGTCGTACCTGCCGCTGTGAGATAGTCAAGCATCACTGACTTGGCATGACTATTCTGCTTTCGTCAGTGGACCATTAAGTACATTGAAAATCCCATACAAGATGCGTCCAGTGAAAAGGGATCCAGCCTGAAGATGAATGCAGAAATCGTATGGATCTTGTGATCCTGTCGAAGGATTTCACAGAAGTACAAATACGGAATATCCATTTGATCCAGGAACAAAGAAAGCTCCAGAACCTGACACACTCGTTTCTCACTTGGAGAGGAGCCTCCAGGAGATAAAGGAATGATCATGCTAAAAGTATCGGAGACTGTATCATTCGTAAATTATTGATCATGCAAAATACAATTGTTGGATCTATAAGATAAATATTTTTATAGGATCAATAAATCGTCATAATTTAATATAAAAACTAGCTCTGCTAGCCAAATTTAGGGATTACGTAAAAAAAAATTCTAAAATTATCTCATCACTGAGGATTTCAAGACAACTTGCCAGGGATGCTGTGTTCCCTTATACATTTTTCTCCTGATTTCATTGGTACAAGAAAGTTCTAAGTCTATAGGGCTTTTTGCCTCTGCGGGCGAGTGTACAGTACAGCGACTACTCGGATCATTAGAAACCGATTTACGAGGACGAGTATTCTGGTCGCTACTGCAGGTAGCAGTAATTGCCTTGACTACTTGCTACCAATGCTTAGCCACTAGTAGAGCCACGCGGTTACTAACGATATGCCGAATTACTAATTTGTGTAAATTTTAATGAAATTCGACAAGAAAAAATTATCTGACTCCACTCGTCATGCAAATCACTATTCGATACTCGATAAATTTTTTGTCTGTGACTGTAAAAAGAAAAGTATCACAAATGGACGATTCACAATATAACGTTACACACATACAGTTCTTATACACTGTGTTTGTAATGCGTAAGGAAGATCGATTTCTAAGCAGCGACAAAAAGGAAAGAAGTCAAGAAGACCGTCACGGATTCGTCCTCAGACATCGTCATATTATCCATATAACAGCTCGGAAATTCCACGTACAGTCTTACCAGACGTGATAATATTTTTGTTAGATCCAAATCCGTCATCTTGACTCACGTTAAATTCCGCAAAAGAACGCAATCACACGATTGGATCGTAAGAACCTGTAATTTTTCTATCAATCCGCAGGAGCGCCAAGCGTAGATAATAATGGTCGAGCATTGAATAGCGCGTTATAAGAAACTTTCGATTGTAGCGCGAAGTCCGCCTTACGTCTTAATAATAACGAAACACATAACTGTCCTTCAGTGCCTGCCTTCAGGCCAGACGTGTAGTTGGCAGTTGAAAATGACACGTTGATACAGACATCGAATTAATTTCACTCATATGCCTGGCACAACGCGTGAACCGCGTCACGAAAAATGTTCGCCTGACAAAACGGACTCTCAGCAATACTCTCGATCAATCGGAAGTCACGCTGGGTCAATTAAGAGACTGGCGTGAGATTGACAAAGATAAATCTATTTTTCTACCTTGATGCGACACAACGGCCTCCGCTGTATCACTGTATATGAGCGTAAGAAACTTTTCAGATTGAACGGACCCCACAGTGAACGTTAACGATGAAGAAATTTGCTCGTGAGTCCTTTGGAAAGTAATAAGCGAATTACATTCGGATTTATTGGCCTGATGAATTTAACGATCGATACCATATCATTCGTGCACAATAAAAATCAGCCTTGATACGTTGTACAGGGAGTACGATAGTACGAATATAATTAACACACGGAAGCATCATTTGGTTTTTGAATTAAAATAAAATTTCCCAAAGACAAACCGTTCAACGGCGATGACAGCTCGAATGGCTAGCTGGACTACCGGAATAAAAAGTGTATACGGTCATTGACATTAATCTCTCATTAAATCCTCTTTCGTCGTCTACTCTAATACGCAAAAAAGCTGTTGTAAGAATCCGCTGCATCACACCGGGAGGAAACCTTTGTTCTGGGAAGCCGACTCGCGCACTACGGTAGCATAAAGGCGAATCCCCAAGCTTCCGCTGGCATTCCCAACGATCTAAAATCGAGATAGCGATTCAATACGGTGCCTCTTGACTCGACGATTCATTGCCGTTCCTATAACCGATCTTTCGTTGCAACGGGATTCACCTGGCGCCTCATCTTCGCGCTCCTCGGTCAGCTGTAACCTTCGTTGCACGTAGGATCCTGCACGCTCCATATATCGGCGTCAGGAAGCAGCAAGTCGCCTCGGTAGATTCTTCCGTGAGGTGACAGAGGGCCGAGGGAGGATGATGGATAAACAATACAGGGGAAAGAGAGTGGAGCCGTGCAGTGAGAAATCGAGCACAGCTAGGCAGTGCCCAGGTAGGTAGATCTGGGTATGGGTTAGGCATATAGGCAGAGACAGATAGATAGGTACCAAGGTGGAGTAACGTAGGCAGGCAGGTGAGCAGGAGTGAAGATTCTGTGGGCTGAGCAAGAGTCTAATGCATGTAAAACGCGGGATAGGCCGGCGAACCGATCATAGGAGCAACAAAACTGCTAAATTATTGGCTTGTCGTGGGTCCGAGCTCTAGAATATACGCAGCCATGGAAGTAAGGGTGTAACACGGGCCAGACGATGCCACGTAATTGTAGGAGGCAGGGCTTAGCGCACCGTGTTTATTCTGTTATTGGAGTTTCTTACCGAAGCTCTCTTATTCCCTGCAGCTGCGCTGCCCTGGGCCTCCTTTTTTCCTGCCCTGCGTCTTTCCGTATAGGGCTCTTCGAGACGTTACGAGTAAAATAGCTTTGGCAGCGATAAAAAAATAGCTCAACAAATCTTTGTCTTACGGCAGAGTAAAATGTAAAGTCGTATATTCCGAGTCGAGGATTTTAACGGTTGCTCGCAAAGAATCATGCGGATCGTACTTAAAGTTCCTTACACTGCACCGTTACTACGCTGACTTCCTGGACGAGGCGAATCTCAGTCGCGATATTTCTTGAGGATGGTATTCGATCATGATATCCTGAAGAGTCGTGGCTACGCTCTCTACATTTCAGAGAAGCTCACGTGGGACTTGCCGGAGGTTGGAGTACGGATCGTGACCTCAGTGGGACGTGACTCTTGGCAATATGACACGACGTAGTGGATCCAGCTAAAAATCTCGGGCATACCAGCCTCGTTTACCTCTTCGAAGTAGCGGTATCGTAGGTAGGTATCATCCCCAGCGAAGTCGAGTCCAGCTTCAATTTCTCTTCTGTTACGTTCAGCAAGAGAGTCTCGGTCGCAGCATCCATTATTCAAATTCTTCCTGCCTCGAGTTTTCGTGTAGGTAACTTTTCGAACGAACTGTAACGCACGTGCTTACCGAAGGTTCAACGTACTCGAACAGGCAAGGACTAAAGTTCGAAGGTCAATAGGCGAAGGAAGCGGTTTTAGGATGAATTCTCAATTCTTGGTCCAGCAGTTGGATGCTGAAGCGCGCATGCTCACTCGAGAGGAACTGCGATAGTTTCTCGATTAATTGGAGGATAACCTCCCGGCCGTGGCGGTTACTGTCATTTGCATGTAAGCGTTCACCAGGGTGCACGAGGATGCACTCTCGAGGAGCCTATTAAAGTACAGAGTTCATGTCCGCCCGAAGCCAAGATGTCGGGACGTCACCCATGTACACGTTATAGGGCTGAACGCTGGGCTAATAATACAACGCTACTCCTGGAGTTTATAGTGCCTCGCACGATTGCCTTTCGTTCATGGTTGCCTCGTCAGCGGTGCCTTCGAGCAACTTCACTTTTACTATTCCCAGGCTTCGCTAACCCCGCAAGGTATCGTACCTACTAGCACCTTTAAAGCCAGTGGGTAGTATAAGGGACTGCCTGACTTGGCTTACTAGCTGAACAAAGGACCACTGCTTTTACTTTGCTGCATACAATATTCCGCGCCATTTTGTTTCTTTTCTTCCTGGCTTTTTTTTCTTTACTTCTTTTCTTCTTGTCGTCTCGGCATCTTTCTTACTGCTTTGCGTCTTCTCTCGTTTGTGCAACGGGTCTATATACCGAAATCCTTGTTTTCAGGTCGATGAACTCTTAGATTGGCTATGGCAAAGAGACTTCAGGCATTTTAACGCCTCCGTTGGTATTTCGTGGAAGGTACAAATATACCTATCAGGGATCGCACCAGCGACAGGGTTCATCGTCGTGCCGGGGCAAGATGCCCCGTGATAAGAAATCGAAATTTCACGATCGACCGGAGTCACGGATACGAGGAAATTACTTGGTGCCCGGTGTGGTTAAATTGATTTATCAATGCTAATGGGTATAAATTGCGTATTGATTAATGCGTTTAGTGCGATCGAGGCTGCGCGTAAAGTTGAATAGCGTATACGGATGGTGTACCTCTACCTACGCCAGCACTCCACTTACCTCGATGGTTACTTGTTATTTATATCATAGATATGAATCTGGTAGCCTCCGATACCCATGCTCATAATTATCCAATGATTGCTATCTAATATCGAAGTTTTCAGCTGAAAAAAAAATGTTCGTAATTGTAACATAAATTTTCGCGATAATGAGATGGGTAAATATCGGTTGCCACGCGTAACTGGAGTACCTTGAAATTTTCAGATCTATGATCTATCAAGCCTACCATACGATCGTTAATATTTTTGTTCCATTACAACCGCTAAAATAATGATAAAGTGCTTTAAGTATTTTAGTATCCATTAAACAGAGTGTTCGTAGGAACGTAAAATTTTCTTAAACGCGAGAGCATCCGGGTCGACCAAGAGACCAATGTCTCCGATGATTAAGAAATTACGAATTCCATCTGTAATATAGTATTAACGGGTCCTAACAAAATAAAAGATCGCACAATGTACGGTCAAAAAGTCTTGTTCAACAGACGTCATAATTACCCGGATAATCCTGAAGCAGTAATCTCCCGAGGTGTCCAGTCCGTGCTGTAATAATAAAGACCGTTAACCTTTTCATCCCGCAGCGCCTTTAATGCTTTATATATATCGAAGAGTCGTTATGCCCGGCGTGACGTTAAACTTGCACCATAACCACGATAATTTACTCCCAGCCCATAAAGGAGGCACAGTGCTGGTAACAATGGCATCAATTTTCAGGCCCATGCGCTTTTCTCGTCCCGAAGACCTTCTGGCTGACAGGATCGAATTAAAGCATGACGGGCTTTATCAGTAATGAAAGCTCCTATATCCTTCTCCTTCATTCTCTCCGTGTCCCATCAGCTCTCACCGAGTCTCGATCTCCTGCCTACCGTGCGCTTCCACCCGGTGAGCATATATCCTGGAAATAATGTACCCGCCATGATAAGTCGAAGTAGCGACCAGCCAGTCTGCCACGTCTATATCGAGAATGGGATATCGAAGTGATCTCCGTGTTTCCGTATAAAATTCAAAAGGCTGCCACGTTATCCCGAAGAGGTCTTGATAATCTCTACGAGACAGCAGCACCTAAGTAGCAACATCATAGTGGCGATGTTTACCAATGTCATCCCGGCGATAGTGAACCTATGTTTAATTCATGCCGCGTATCCATGACTTCACTCTATTCCCACAGGAGCGCGATGGCCGAAGTGAAGGTATAAGCGCATGGTATTACGAAGTTTCGGCGTCGAGTCACGATTAAATGACGTTACCTCTCAGGACGACTTCATCATGTCTCCGGCAAGAAGACTGAACGCCTCGGTGAACATGCGCCCACGGTTTATGATCTGGTCTATCCTGACGTTGGTGAGCAACTTGGGCGAAGTCAATACCAAGGCAGGATCCAATCCCTCGATAGCCTAATACCCGCGGACAACTCACTGTCTAATCTGCCTTTCCATTCGTTCTGGTGCTTTCGCTCGAGACGCCAAATCTTTAAGGTCATCGGCCATCACGATGCGATATCATCCAGAGGTTCGAGGGATCAATCGAAAGTGACGTGTTCAGGGAGTAACATCGTTCCAGACGGTTAAATAATCGTTCGTTGAGCTACCATGTAAAAGGATCGTCGATTTGTGTTGAAAAATAAAATTCACCAAAAAAAAAAAGGATACTCGACAAGGAACATACGGTTCGCGTGTTAAAGCTTTCAAGGATGCCGAAGACCTCCCAGAGGCTGGGACACATGGAGTCCCTAAGATACGTGGACTGGAATAGTTGGTATTCTAGGTGTAACCCAACTTATGGGTATGTCCAATGTTTTTTTGGAGGTGGAGTCGATTACGTAGAAGCGTTCGAGGCTCGGGACGATGGGAAGAACGTGCTTCGCGCTCGGCGCCTATGGCCGATCGTGAATATGCGCTTTTTATGCCTCTTGTATATACAGGTACGAGCTCGCGAGAGGAGCGGATTATTAATAATGGATCCGAAGAGGCAGATGGGCAGCGAGACAGATATAGTATCGAAGGACAAGCTTTCAAGAAGATTAAGAGAGAGAAGTATCGGGAGCGAAGGTGGACCGGAGGTTGAACTAGAAAGGGAACAAAACATAAACAGAGTAAGAGTTCATGGTCCGGGAGTGTAGATTGCTAATGCACTTCCGATGTACAAACGAGCCCTAAACGACAGATTTACGGCGTCTAGCCCGAGCGCAGTTTCTTCAGTAAAACTATACTGTTTCAAAGTGAAAGTAAAGTCCGATAGTTTCTTTGCAACGGTGAATCAAGTATCATATGGGGTCCCTTTAAAGTGGCTTGCTAAAAAAAAAAGGGATGGATGGTTCTACCTAGACCAAAGCTTGTTTCCATAGACTTTCGATTTAACCCTCGAGAGCTTTACCCTCAAATTGCTACGTGATGACGTGTCCCCCCCCCCCCCTTTTTT
>NW_014333313.1:1494987-1546317 GCF_000341935.2 Cephus cinctus
CCCCCCCTTTTTTATATATAGCTCACGTCTGCGACTCGAGCGATTTTTGTGAAAACTTCGATCCTTATATGGAATCTCGTCAACCTTCTATATGAGTAGAAGTCACTGAATTTCTCAATACCCCAGTGGCAGTGAACGTGCTTGAAAATTTTCGCAAACTTTCGACAAATTTGTCAGCCCGCATTAAAACAGTATACTTTCGTCTCGTTATACGGCAAGTGTAGGCAGACGTAGAACAAGATAGCCGTGAAATTCAAAGTATTCACGACTCAACCATCCCACGGAGTCTTGGGCCATTTCCTTAACTGTAAAACGGTTACCTCGGTTACTGGCATTTACTTAGCTCATTTCAAGCTATCTTCACGTTTTTCAAGGAAAGTGGATATTTGAACTTGCTGCGCCTGCTTAACAAGCCAAGCAATTGCATTCTCGGTATATAAGTGAAGCAAACGTTGCTCAGGTGCCTTCCTGCAACTCGAGAGCTGCTTTTATTAAAACCCATCGTTTCGCAATACAGTGGGCATTATAATACAATGACGTACCGAGGAGAGAAGTTCTCTCCTGGTTCTGGCGAACGGCTCGGAATCTAGATCGCTTTGAAAGAGTCTGGGCTCGAGATCAAGACTCTTGTGGAAAGCTAAGCCTAGCCATCGCCGTTGATCGCTGGATCTAGATTCTAGATCGTGAACGCCTCCATTCCCTACTGGCATACCACAACGTACCAGTACGTCGTGCCACGCACGTTGTCTGCATAAGTTATGCGCCCACGATTCAACGTGGGAGAAGAGGAGAGAACAAACACTGTAAGCACCTCGTAAATAGAAGCGGCGCGTAGGTACCGAGTTAACGGGGAGTGGGGATGTTCTTGTTGGGACTACAGAATGGAATTGAATGTCCGTTAACTTTCTTGTACCCATCTTATGTGTAAGTATATATATATGTATGTAAGAGGCGAGTCTAATGTATACTATACTACAGATTGCTTACTTATTTATCATCGATCAGACTAAAATAGATAGAAACGTTCTGATCCCTATAAATCGCTCCAAGGCGTGGTTTGGGATCAATGGTTCTGAATAATACACAAAATTCTCAGTAGGTAAGATCGACATAATAGTTGTACCGTGTAAGGCTTAATATACGTCTAGAAGTAGGAGATCGGTGAGGACAAAGGTGTTGATCGTGGTTGAAGTAAAAAAAAGTTGATAAAAAATTGGTAAAGAATCGATAAAAAATCGAATACCGCTACTGGCTCACGACTTGATCTCCTATAATCGATAGTCCATGTTCCTTTTACGAGTCTGCGATCTTTAAGTATATTCTTTTTTCTACGTATACAGTACTTATTTACATGTCTGTAGATAGCATGTAAAGAGGGTATAAAATATAGGAGAATCTTCGAGATTATTGTGTAAAAAAATCAGTTTTCTTGGAAATTCGCTTTGATTGCGACTCCGCGATACATATCTAATTGAAATTAATGCCTCCTGGGAATTCCAGCAGTAAACTGAAAGTTTCACGTGGACGGAATAATTACGCAGATATGGATCGGGAACATGAATGCGACGCTACGGACTCGTGTATTTAACTCCGAGTGGAAACTGATAAGTGGATATATTCAGAGTATGTATACTATATATATATATATATTTTTCCATGATACACCCTTGAAGAGCCACAATGACGGTAGATACGAAGGAACAACTGTCATTGCCAAACGACGGAACGATCTTGCGTCTAATTGGAGCGTTTTACAGTCTGGTAACATCGAGGGCAAATTGAACAGGTTAGACACTACCGAATGAGAAGTCTCGCGTGTACCATTTCCACGAATAAATTGAGATGCAACCAGTTGAAAGCATTTGGGATTAGAGATAGAGATTACGTGGCCGATTGGTTGGGTCATTAATATTTGAAGTAAATTCGTTACAGCTGCTGCGGTTATATCTTCGAAGATTTTCTCTTTGTAATTACGTGCGTCGGCATGATTTAATAACCGTTCCCGGCGGCAGGTAGCTCCTTCGCAGAATCTTACCGATAGCTGTACAATGGGCATTTTGCACGGTAACCCACTCTTCGGTGAAAATAGTTAATCACCGCGATTACTAATAATAACCGCGTCTTATCACCGTGTTCTTATTCACGGATGACAGGGAAGAATATGCCGCGGGCAAATGAGAAAAATCGAAAGTTTAACCTTGGTAACCTCGGCGGCATCTAATTAGTACCCCACCAGCGGCAATGTCCTTACGGTAACGAAGGAACGAGCCGGCAGGAGAGTAGACCGACAAGAACTAGTTTATTAATACGAGTAAGAAGACCGCGGTAATCAGTGTCTTTGAACTATTTCAAGAATCAATGCAATACGTGTTACGATTGGCGGTCATGATTTCCTCTTGGCTGAGCAACCAGCACTGACTCCACTGAATCGGATTATCCAATTCGTTCCTTCCTGCGGACGGAAATTCCGGTGCGATCGTATCGCATCGCCAAAACAATGGACGGCATCCTGACGTAAGTGGAGCATCACTGGTTACGACCTGGTACAATGCTGAACTGACCAACTCAAGAGCGAACTTGCCAAATTCAGGTAGCAGTGGGATTAGTTGAACAATGGACGATGTATTCCAGCAGTTGGCAACCGTGAAACTTGTCTCTTAAAATTGTCCATGTAGTCGCAGTGGTAGAGCGAAGAATAGAATTGTAGGGTGTTAACTTGGGTTTAAGGCTGATTTCTATGCATGGTGCACTAACGTTGGTACGGTGAGGTTGCGAAGTTGGGGCCATCCCGAACCCAAGTAGGTCTTGTTGATGCAGTTATGGGAGGAAGGGAGGCAGGATTGGAGAAAGGAGAAAAGATAAAGTCAGGATGGGTCCGACGCCTTGCGCCGCGGGACGCGACGCCTTGAGTGGAACGTGACTCTTAGACGCCATAAAGAAATGCGAAGATCGATCGAGCATGGTGGTCACTTCTTCAACCTTGGAAGATAATGGCGTCTGTCCAACAAGTAGTACCTGTCCGAACTCAGTGGGATAGACTAAGTGGATGTGATTGATGAAGCCGCCCGTTAAAGCTCACCTTGTCTTTACCTTTATACTTTCATAAATCGCGTAAAACTGCCGCTTCCCTCTGTCTCTTTCTTCTTTCGTGAAACGAGCGGCATAATGCGTTTCCAATGTTGGCATCGGGGCACGAGATATGTCTTGCTGATTCTCCCACAGTAGCAATCTACATATATATCTATATATATAGGTGCCTACTTATGCATCCTACTGGTTTATACCTATGTGGCAGATACTGGGCTCGAAGTCGTTCGCCGACTTTACGTTGGAGACGTTGCAAGACGTTTACACTCCTTTACGAGGAAAACTTGTATTGATGAATTGTCGTGTTATAGGATTCCAAATTTTTTTTAACACGATAACGTTATATGGCACGAATTATAAATCAGATTTTTCATTTTCTCTTTTACATGATCAAGACTTTAACATTTTTTTATATGACTTTTGCGAAGTTAATTCTCGACTCACGATCACAAGTCGACTCTAGCTAACGATTCAGATAACGTTCTCGCTTTCTGGTTTCCTTCGAGTCGTCACCCTGCTTGGAAGCTGCACTCTTGGGTTTATTCGTACAGTTACGATAATGTTCTCGGAAAGATTTGTCATTGTTTAGTTGAGGTCGACGTGCTTGAATCTGCCGTGGAGAGATAGTCTCGACGTACCGGGTTGCCCGGCAGAGGAGAGGACTCGACGGAGACGTCTCGATGGGCCAGCAGATGTCCGGATGAGATACAGACGCACCGCTGGAAAGAGGCAAAGGCTTGTGGAGCGGGCGGAGATAGAGTTTTGGTACGGTTAAGGACAGGGGAGGAACACCCTGACCCGAGTTAAGGATGTAGTGCTTATCTGTCGGTCGAAGCCCTGGGGAAGCCGCCGTGGAGGATCTCCAGGTGTGACGTACCGATTCGCTAAGGAATGCTCTTGATTTAGTTTAAAGGGATGATTCGAGGGAAAGGATAAGAGTTATCGGCTACAAGGACCTCGACTAATCAGAATGATTAGTTTCAGAATTTGACTATTGTCAATTGACTGCTTTAGAGCAGTCAGTCTTGGGACACCGATCGGGGTGCCTCGAGGTCGCTCGCGCTCCCGTGCTATTTGTTTATAGTTTTTCTAGCCGCGTTTCCTATACGGTATAGGAAGTTCTCGCTTGTGTGGTTCTCGCGTTGCTCTCTCAATATCCAAAAAATCCTATCGACTTTCTGCGCGTCTTTCGGAGGTGCAGTGTTGTGCTATAGTGCAGTGCCCACCTCAGTGTCTCCTGGATGCAGTTCTCGGCCTTCACGGATCAGCTGAACCAGCTCCGGTGAGTACTCCCAATTTATTAATTGGTGGAGGGATTTCGATTTTACAGCTCCGATTCGTCCTACTACGTTCTCCATAAATTGCTCCCTGTTTCCGTTCGCTCCCGTTCTTGCATCCAGTTACGTTTGCTGATTTTACGCGACACCAAAAATCGTCAAGATCCGCTGACGCTTATTCCGACCCTCTCTATCTCAACCTAGCAGTCTGAACGGCCGTTCATTTCCGTAACCGTTCGCTCCCGTTCGTGCATCCAGTTACGTTTGCTGATTTTACGCGACACCAAAAATCGTCAAGATCCGTTAAGCTACCGTCTTGTCTGATAGGTTCCGTCCAAGCTCTCGTTTTGGCGGAATTGGGTCTGTTCCACCTCAACTCCCAGGTCATATACTGGCTCTTCAATTCCTGGTGAAAAAAGAATTGGCTGGCGTCCGCCTGGCATGCGGATGCATGGACCAAGGTCTCGGATTTACATTATCCATATTGAGTTAAAAAAAGTACGTTATACTTTATACGAAGCAGACGCTTTTTGCAAAACGCGTTATTCATAATTCTACAGTGCTCGTTGCATACTCGTGCAATCTTGACATTGAACAGCTCGTGTAAGGCGTCGTTTTCTTTGTTTACGGCATCAAGTCGCGATCAGGGCATAGTAATTTGTCGATCCATGAACGCTTCCTTGACGCATCAAGCAGGATCATTAAAGGATAAATGAAAAAGATACGCGTCAAGAGATGCTTGTCTTAATAGTCTTGTATTCTAAGTAATTTTCTTCATCGGTCACGTGGAAAAAAACTTTTGTTCCTTTATTACATGTTCTCGCGAACAAGGAAACACGTGACAGTGTGGATGATGCTGCAAGTCAGTTCCCATAATTATACAGTTATATAATATATGCTGTGGTACGTTATTGCAACGTACTGTACATCCCTTAAGGAATGATGCATAGTGAATGTTATTAAAGAAAATTTATACATAAAGAAAATAAAACCTTGTCTTGATATTCTATGCAATGAAGATATCTCAAGAGATATAATAGGCTCGTTAAAATCTTTGAATCACTTTTGTCATTAAAAAGTCAATGATAGCGAACGACCAATCACATAATGATTTTTCGACTCCTACCTTTTTCATAGCTGTTGGATTATCCACTGATGCTGGAGCTACACTCGGAGATTTAATGGATCGTTAAGTTATCGTAGTACGAGAGTCATTTAGCCAGGAACGTAACAGAACTCAAGGGACCCCCCACTGGGACTTGGATAAATGTACTTCAATTTGCAGGAAGTAAAAATCAAGTTGTATAAAAAAGCCACGAATCTCGATTCCTTATCGGTTCCCAAGATTTAATCTAGGAAATAGAGACCATGAGAAAACATATCCGAATATTCGTTGTATTACGAAACTTTTCCAATATCGTGACTATTTCCTTTTTTATTATAAAAAATACATAGCTGAATCCTTTTTCTCTCTACCCCCGTAAATGTAAATTTATATTCCCATCAAAGTGCTTCAGAATTTACACCTTCCTCAGAATGCATTCGGCGAGATCAAATAAATCATACGGTTCAGCAGCAGAGACTCGCATAACTTTGACTCTGTGTTCGAGTTTACGATTCTTCTCGGGGTTCCCTCGGAAACAGATTGCGCAGTTGCAGTTAGGGCCGAAATGCATTTTTTGACTGGTGTAAAATTGCAGTACGCAAATTTTACGCACGTGTACAAGTTGCTTGTGAAACCATAATGTCCCGGTAAAAAAAAGTTTAACACTGTATAAAACAAGTTGCCAATCAAGATCAGCGATTAGAAACTACCTTGAGAAATCGTTTAAATATCAATTATATTCCAGTGCGACGTCGTTGAATAAAAACGAAGGAGAACAGATGCAACTCGCTGCAAATGGCGACCAGTTTGATTTACGAACGGCGCATCGAAAGTGTAACAATTCGAATAAATCGAATATGCATAAGGCGATCAGCGAGCGGGAACTCCGTATATCGCAAATACATTAATGTCGGTGCATCGTTTTGCGCGGATGGAAAAACGACGATAAATATCACGTTCGTACGTAAGCGTTAAGAAGTCATGGATGCCGTCAAGGCCGTCGACATCGAGACGCATTAATTAAGAAAGCTCGGCATTAACGAGCCCAAGCGAGAACAGATGGCGTTTTTGTCAAGATTTGTAAAAGCAAATTAAATAAAAATCCATTCGCTGCACTGGTCTTGTTAACTGCAATTGCACTTTGACGTACGACTAACAAGACAGCCACCTATAAGCCGCATCAGGTATCTACGTGTACGACCCTCGTATCACTTTCACCCTTCTTCGTTATCACATCGATGAATTCAATACCAGCTTCGACGCTTCTACCCCTTCGATTACTCACTCGTATCCAATGTCTACTTTTCAATTACATTAACCCGATATAGTACAGTCTCCACTACACGCGCTAACCCCTGCATGACTTATGAATAACAGCAATACCCGCTATTCGTCTCGCGGTACCTTCACGGGCAATAACATCAATCTCACACTGATTCCCCGATGATTGGCGCATCCATATAAGACACGGACCAATAACACTCTATACATAGAAACTAGACCCAAGATCGCGCTTCGGACCTTCTCTAAAGCATTCTCTAAAGTGCTCCATTCGATACCTCATGAGAATCAATTTCACGCATTACCCGCTCCAATTGGCTTCGATTGGCAGGTTCCTTCTGTAAGGGCCGGCAGTGCTTGAAATTACCATTGTCGTTGTTTTATTTATGAGTTGTACATAGATACGTGGCTGCATCTATATATCTAGAGTCAATATGGATACCGTACGAGGAATCATCCCTGAAGTCGTTGCATCGCAGGAATAATCGGATCTAAAAAAAGATGTTGGATCTTAACCAGAGCCCTAATACTACGAATATAGTCTATGGGATGTTTACGTGATTTAACGTTAAATCCCTGCTGCGCCGTACCCTGTTCCTGGTTCGTTAATGACTCCACGATGCCAATAGACAAGACGCGAACTCGTAGGCGTACTTTTATAAATTTATTAACATTATGGGAATCGATTCGTAGCTACACGCAAACGCCACCGAATAAATTAAATCCTGGGTCCCGGATGCTGGTGACTTGCAAAACGTATCTTCCGTTATACGCCTTGGAGCACGAAGCGGCATAGTCTCCGAGATCGGGTCATGCTTCGCACATTTTTCTCCGAGAGAAAGTAACACGCGAGCAGCGCCAATTAAGTATGTCTTTGCGTATAGCGTGTACGCCTACCGTCCCTGATCTCAGGGTCTTTGTGGATTAGATTTGCGAATCGTGCTCGATAGTGACGAAATTGAAACTGGACCATCTGGCAGATCAAGTTACATCGCGGCTGCTGGATGATAACTTATATGTCTGTCTTCTTTCAGAAGATCGATCTTCCACTTTCGAGTTACTCATCCCCGCTCCCACTGAAACCCCCCTTACCTCCTAGGAAGAAAAATTTCTACGTGGAATTCTAGCCTCTCGTAACGTACAATTTCTGCGCTGCAATCGCGAAAAACACTTATCGGAAGCTTCGGGCCTTGAGGTATTACATAGAATCATCTTAAAGCGTCTATCATCTCTGAACGTACGATTTTCAGATTCACCGAATTCAATTCGTTTCGATCGGCAACATGGAGAGGATGAATCTTTTCATAGCTAAATTGTTTAGCGGAATGGTATATCGGTAGGGGCCAAGGATATTGGCTGTGACAAAGGGTCCGACTTTGAAGAGCTCCGTGAGAATAGAAGTCGTCACGCGATGGAAGCAAGGTCTTACGTAATACACGAAACGGTCAACGGAGCGTGAAATCTTTGAGTGGATGATTACGTAGAAAGGTGGTGCCACCGACATCTTGAACCACGGAAAGAGAACGAGAGATCGATCAAACAGTTCGAGTCAACGTGGCTCATTGGGGATTGATCGAGACGTATCTATAAATTGACTCGGTCAGGAGAGATTCTACCGAGCTGGTATACCTGTTACGTGTGTGATCGTTGACGTTTAAATCGGCGAAACCGACGGTAGCCGAGCCTATCTGTCACCCGAGCAATTCACAAGCTTTTGTTTAAGCGGTCGCCGCTGCTCGCGAGCGAAATCGTTCGCACCGTTCCGAAGTGCGAAAGTATGCGAACCAATAAATCTGTTCCCACTGGGTATTGCTGATCTCGCGCTTGGATCACTCTGTATAAGAGGAACGCACGGGTACCTATAGGTCTGAGGTAGATGAGCTAAAAGAGACCCGAGCGAAGTTACTCATTACGCCCATCGTAAAAGCTTCTGGTTAGTGCCATGAATGTTCGCGAGGGATCATTGGAAGTGAAGTCGGGATCGAATGGAACAACATTTCTTGTTGCATTCTGGAAGACCTTTCAAGAAGCTCGGATGACGATCCGTACGTTACGGGAACTGCTGGGTTAGGTACGTCTGTAAATCATTTTCGCCATAGAGAAGGCAGCGAGGGATCAAAAGAAAATCTCAAGCCTGTTTTCAACCGAAGCATGGAGTGGCTACTTGTTGGGTTACCGATCGACTTGCCGGTTTATCTCGGATCTTACTGTCTTGGTCATTTACTTCGAAAAGCTCGAAAACAAGGAAAAGGATCTTGATCCAAGGAGGAAACTCGACGAGTGACTCGTGCCTTTTCCTAGCATGGAGAAACCACTTAAGTTAACTAGCTCGGACTGAGTTCTATGTCAGTTACTTCGGGAGTACAAGCCTCCGTGGGACTATCTCCAAGACCCGTGACCCTTGGTCCTTGTTATCATCCTTATTCTAGCTAGGTTATGAACCCGCTCACCGCATACGTGTCTTACCTTCTCGTTGGTACGTGTATGCGAAAGCTAATGTTACTGTAAAATTTAAGCATACTTGCTTTAGCGATGTATAAATATATGCTGCGTCGTGATGACTCGATCAACATTACAGCTTATAACTACGTGTAGAGCTATGTAACGATCGTGTAACGTTTATAACGAAGACTAACGATCAGTGCAGTTTGATAGTCATTTTCTGGCTTTTCACGTAATTTTAGAAAAATTTAATTTATTTACAATTGCAAATAGCCCTTTGTGTCTTATAATATATGTTTGTGCAGGGTGTCTCGTGAATATTAAAAATAATTGAAAATTCCATGGCTATTCGCTATTCGAAGATCGTGGGTCTTCGCGCGTTCACGGTGCATCGTGCATTCAAGAAATTCCGTAGAGAAATTTTACAATGCCCGGCTATAGCCGGTAACGCCAAGAGAGATTGGTATTGTCGTCGTGAGCACAGATACGTGCAATTACCTCGCGCAGCTCTTAGAAGTCAGCTTAATAATGGGATTCGAAAGATAGATCTACCATAGACGACAAAGTAATGACTGTAGTAATTCGAGTTCGATCAGATGCAAGCAATTCCTCTTGGCAGCGAATCAAGACGAATGTACATCGGACTCTTATGGCTACAACGAGGAAGTACAAAATCGTCTGAAAATTACGACGCGCGTAAATATCATTTTCACTGATGGATTTTGAAAAAATTTTTCAATTTACCTCCTGCACTGTACCGGATATCCCATCGGTTGATATCAAAGATTTCTTTCGATTCGGATGAAAAATACTAGCTCCTCGCAGCCTCTCACCTTATACGTGACGCGACGACGATAATATATTAAAGTACGGACTAACCAGGAAACCAGAAAAAGCAGATGAGAGCCTCTCGCAGAAATCTGTCTTTCGTGACGAGCCGGCACTCGCCAACTTGTCAAGGTTCTCTATCTTGATCTTTGCCGCGTGATCTTGCTCATGTTGTTATGAAGTACATTCTACGTCACGTTTAACGTCCGGTTGTCGGCTTTCCGATCGTCTTCTAAGAATCTCTCTTGGCATTGCTTTGAATTACCATATCTTAACGATAGTCATACAGCATGGTCCGGGCGTATATATACAAGGGAGTGAAAAGTTGGCAGGTTCTTTAGCGATGGGAACGCGACGTACGTGTATCATTAACATCATCGGAACAAACCGTTTCAGGGTAGAAGGTCGTAATACAAGCTGACACGAGCCTTCCGGCAAAATAAAGCATCATTTTGATTATCATCGTCGTCGACTGGTCTTACGCACTTTGCGATACGTGCCGACATCTCGTGGTTACGTGATTGAAAAATATATTTAAAATACGCGACACTGTGGCTATAGTAGATTTACGGTAATTTCGTGCAATCTGGTTATGACTTATCCGCGTATTAGGGATGCCACGTGTTTATCTGATTGCGATGGCTGTACGGGTATGGTGTAGGTAATATATTGAGACGATTAATTATACTTGGTAAATTGGTGCGATCGCTGTATAATTGTTAAGAGGTAAAAAGGAGTTCCTTGGAGAGAGTCATCGTGGGATGCCAATGAAGTTACATACCAGTTGTCTTCTTTCGATTCGATTGATTTTGATTCGAGCCGTGATCGAAGATCGAGCTCAGCTTTTTCGTGGTGCCATTGGTTTTCGCGTCATTAGTGCCAGCCTGGTGCTGCCTGTGAACGCGCCATGTTTAGTCGATCGGCATTGTCTTATGCATTCTCGGCACGACTTGAACACCAATGTGGAAGCACCTTAATCGGCCGAGTCCATACTGACTGATAGAATTTAATCGGACAAATTAGTCGCAGCACGTGGGCCTGCGAGAAGTATCGCGGGATTCGCGAAAGAAAAGCGATTACGGAATATCGGAGGTTGGCAAGGGAAGACATCGATATCGTTAGCACCAGTAATTAAGGATTCCCTTGAATTTTTCAAGCGTCGTACAACCAGGATGATAACTGGTTCTTGGATAGGGAAAAAGCGTGAGATAACACGCCCGTGTATATCCAGAGTCAACGATCGAGATATTCTTCATATTGAAGATGAGGTCGTGGCTTGGCTTGACTTGGCGCCTTGGATGATTGAGCGGAAAGGCGTGACTGGATATTTTGCATTTATAGTGTGTCCGCACATGATGCTGGATGACCGGACCACTTGCGATTCCCCTCTATTTATCTATCGGTAATTGCTCGCGATAACGTAATTACCGGTAGCCGGCGAAGACTGGCGGAGGAAAATAATTTTGCAAGAATTTTACTGGGTTACTTTGTGCACTCGCGATAGGCATTCACGCGGTCGTGAGAGTCAAAAGGGAATAGGGCGAACATAAATCGAATTCTGGATAATTGAATGCATTGGTATACGGATGAAAGGGCAAGCGATTCCTTGCGAAAGATTTTAACGAGTCGGTCCGACCTCTGTAAATTTCATGCTCAACTGCATATTCGGATCAAGAAAGAAAAAAAAAAATCTCAAAAGAATAAAATATAATTTTTGATTGTCGAAAAAGACGTGAAAGTCGTAAGCCTAAGCATATAGAGACATAAAAATGTTATTGCATGGCTTATGTATCGCGTCATTACCACCCTGAAAAGTATGTGCACGTGTTCTCAGCTGGAACCCATGTGTTATCCATACTGGAATTACAGACTTGATCGAAAGTGCGAGTCTACTTTTAATAATAAAAAAAATTGAAATGACTGGGTTGGTTGTCTTGAAAAAAAAGAACAATTCAAAGATAAACATCTTAGTATCGAGGAAAATATCCTCTCTTGCAGGGTGGAATCTCTTGGCGTAGGCAAACGATAGCATATATCCATACATGGAATATTCTAGCCTACGGCTCATTCAATGGCCAACCACAACCGTATTCGCTGAATCCGATTCAATTTGTATGCCAACCACGTTCCCGTGTTCTCTCATCGCCGAGTCGGAGGCTGGGTGCACCAAGATCCAGCTGTGCAGGGATTGTTCCTAAAGTGCAACGTGCCCAATGCGCTCGGACGTATACAGTATACCTAGAATGCAATAGTCGAATGTAGGAAAAAACTTTTATTTTCAAAATAGCCTCGGCTAAGAAAATGAAGTCGACGTACACGTAGTTAACGCGAAGTCGCGCGATTTTAAAAGTAAACTTGTACCACGAATTACTCTAACGAGCTACGTAGGTATAGATCGGTAGATTCAAGTTGAGAAATCAGAAGGCAATCGCTCCTTGGGACGTAACGAATAAAGATACCATTCCCAGCGGAGTCGTATTCATCCGGTCTCTTGAGTCTCGCTGTAGGAGTCCAATTTAATACAATCCAAGTATCAAGCCCCGTGATACAATTTGTCTCCTTGTACGTAGATTGCGCAATGCCAGCCAGTGGGATACCTCTATACTGGTACCTAGGAGCAATTATCATCAGTGTTCTAAGAGTAAATTACGGATCGACCGAATCGTACGTATAACACTCGTACGCGCTATTCACACGTCTGTCACAACGTAAGAGACACGACGAACGATAATCCTATTTTCGGTTTCCTGGTCACGCGTCCATACGTACGTAACTGTCGTGACCATTTCACTATGCTTTTCGTATACGATAAAATCGTAAAGGGTCTCAGTCGATATCATAAATCCCACGTAATTTTCGGCTGCAAATAGGGCATTAAATATATTCAGATCCGGGCTCTCTGGGTTTCAGCCGTGAGCTTCGCCCTGGTTTAACTAGCTGCCACGACCATAAACGAATTACCCGGTGTCGAGCCGGTACGCAACTTAACAGCGCATAAAGTAACGCATTCCGTGCTGCACTACCGTTCGAGAGGTTCAGATGCTATCCGCGTGTATACCTAGGAGACGGTATATCGCGCCGGAGTCACGGTCAAATTTGAGGCCATCCGAGAGGCACCAGGAGTCCCGTAACGAATTAATGCATTCACCAGGTATAGAGTCCTTGTGGATATATGTAGAATGGTCACTCGACGATTCCCCGTGATATCGGATATACCGGTTTTCGCGAGCGGCAGGAATTAGAGAAATTTATACCGGGATTATGGACGCCTGTTCCTACATAGGGAGATAAATGCACGCGAGGTATCAGCCGGGATGATTCAAAATGTTGGGGAAGAAGTGCCGAGTTAAGTTTCATCTGGCTTATGGACACATTGATTACGGTGTATCTATATACGGAACGTGGAAGTATACGTGTATGGTTTGCGCGTTGAAATTTTTTTTTTTTAAAAAAAAAAGAGGAGAAACAAAAAGTTTACGATAAAAATTATGCCCGAGGTCAGGAGCTTTTCGATGTTGTAAATCTTGACTACCTTCATTAAGTAATAAAGGCTTTAACGTTATAATGCTTTTCGCAGTATCGCGTAATCGTGCGTGCCGTATCCTTCGTTTGCGGGATGCTGCAGGGGCGTTTACAGTTTATATCGGGATAAACCATGCGAGATATTACGACGGAGATCGCTTGACAGAAAGCCCGATTTAACGAACCGACTTACCAATAACTGACATTTACGCTATTTACAGCGATTATCTACAGTGAGGATTATGGTCGATGGCGTCGTGCCATCTTCACCTTCGCTCATAACGACGCTGTAGGTGTTACTTATGGCGTCGTACTTTAAACGTGGAAACTCCTTGACCGCTTCCTTGGTGTCTTGAGTAAGTCATCGACTTGTCTTCGACAATAACCCGACGTTTCATAATTCATAGGGATACCGAGACGGGTTTCGCGAACGATGGCTCTATTACAGAGATCAAGAGGAACAATAATAATATAGATCTTTAGAGAAAATAGGAAAAAAAAATTTGAACAGATATTAAAATTTATCGTCAAGATTGGGTCTGATTTGGAATATTGTAATATTTTTATAAACCACTATTGATTCATAATTAATCATTAAGTTGATACTTTTTCAATATTGATCGATGATCATAATGTAGGTCGCGACAATAATTTTTATGTGTGATGTCGATAAAGAGGAAAAGGAACAGAGGTAACGATAAAGTGACGTCGTGACTCGTGCGAAAAGTTGTAAAAGTTTATGTAGCGGGACTGTGGCGTCGTTACTCGTGTACCATACTCGGCTGAAAGCGTCGGGACGCGAGCCGTTAAATGAACGAAGTGACCAACGGCACGCGACAAGGCGACATGCACTGTGTCGTGTGACGTCCCGGAAACGTATTTTCTTCTTGAAGTAGAAACGCTCAGAAGGATCACTCGAGACAACAAGTCTCGCGTCTGTTAGCTGTCGCTCTAGGATTAGTTGTCTGCACGCTTCACGAAGATTGCCTTTGACTTTGCATAACGGCGCTTCGGATTTTTTTTTCTCTTTCCATATGAAATTCATTACAACGGTGAATCGACGATTTATTGTTGGAATTACGTGAAATGGAACTGCGATGGTGTACGGTTGTACCGATTATACCGAAAGTTAAAATTTTGTTGAAAAATATTTGACTTTTTTTTTTTTTTTTAAAAGAGTAATAATAATTTTTCAGCAAAAATATTATTCTTGTGTATTTTTAATTGCACAACATATTTTTAGGGTATTAAAATATTTTTGAAGTTTTTTATTTCACGATATTGAGGCTATTGCAAGATCAATAGGTAGGGCTACTTGGAAATGTCGAGGAACGAAGCGATAAGGAAGAGGTCGAAGGAGCTCCAAGGAGGGAAAGGAAGAGGCCAGAGTAGCGATTAGAAGGGCGCGAGAATGCGGCTCGTAGATCCAGATTTAACATCGGGAATTCTACGGCAGCGAAGTTCTTCGCGTATCGCGCAATCGGCTCGTAACTTAAGGTCGTTCCGACATTTTTGTTTAATCATTGCGAAACACAATTACTATTTTTCTTCGTCCTGCCGATATACGTCTATGCGGGGCAAAGTGCAAGTCGTTTCCAGCGTGTGCCTCCGTTCGAACGAATGGCTCTACGACGTGTACTTCGAGATCAGATAGCGCCAACGATTTAATAAAAGTAATAAAATTGCATAGTCGTTCCCAGTAAATTGTATAGGACGTGCCGAACGCTCGAGGTGCAACCAATGTACGCCTTCTATGGCCCAACACGGTCTTGTATCAGAATTATCTTTTCAACCGAACCGTTCCTGGGTCACAAAAATTCTAGGGGTCGTCACTGTTTTTACTTAAAATCTATATATTTTTTTTAATACCCGTTATCAAATATTTAAAACAGCCTGAAACATTAATTATGAAAATCCACGAACCTTGTACATGGATCTTCAGTCACAATCACGATTCTTTAATTCATAAAAGATACAAAGCACAGAGATACCCGCTTCCAGTTCAATTAAATTGATAGTTAATTATCATGATTGCTTTCGATTTAGCAATATCTCGATTATACTGTCACGCGGACGTTAATCGAATCCACCGCAAAGATTCTTCATCTTTTCCTTCCTAACAGGTATGTGTCGAGTGCATACGATAGGTTGAAGGATTAACGCGTGTAAAAAATATACACATTTGTTTTTTATTTAAGTAAGTATCGATATCAAAAGTGCTACTTGTATACTACAAAAGTATCTAGTATCACACAGCGAAAGGATTACGATAGTGTATCGAGCACGTATCGGGTTACCATGCTTTTAAGAAATACCAATACACCGCTTGGAGAGCGTGGAGGAACTAACAATAGGTCTGGCAAATTGCAAGCATTAAAGCATAAAACACTTACGAACAATTTCGAACGGTAGATCAGCGAAGCTAGACCTACTTGTTAAATATCAATTTCCTCGACGATCCTTGCATGATTAAGAAGGAGCGAAGAGCGGTGGTTTAACATAAAACGTATATCCATGCACTGTCATTTTTACAGTCTGATTACACGTTAAAGGCTTCACGAACAGCTAACACAGAACGATCGATCACGGTGGGAAATACTGTGTAAACGATGAAAACTATTATTCTTTTGCATCGGTACGAAGATTTCCATAATTAAAAAAAAATGAGCATCTCCACGGATCTAATCAGACGTACGCGGATGACGCTGCCTCGGCAATTCGCTTCCGTCGACTCTGTAATTTAGTCTGACCGAAGAAAATTTCATGCTGGGACGATTAGGTAGAAGAGGATGGCGATTTACTTAGCGAGGCTTCGCGAACGTGAAATGCATCTAGCAAAACGTCAACACCGGTCCCTAGAGATGTTAATACGATAACCTGTTGGATCGTTATGCCTTAATGATGTAAATAGAATTAAACTGTTAGCCACGCTCGTGGCGTCCAATTGAAAAGAGTGCTCGTTCTCTGTATACCTATGCGTTACGTACAAACTGCGATCATCGAATAGCTCTATTGGAATTCGCGTAATGACGCGTATAATAATTGGTAGGACTGTCCGAGCCTAGCCATCTGGTACCGGAAGTCGTTAGTTTGTCGTTTTTCTGATTTCCTCCTCGGGCTGCTGCGCATTTAGCTCATAACGCGGTTCGTTGACAAATGAACAGTTAGCGTCTCTCTAAGATCGTGGATAAGAACGACTCCCAAGTGTAGGCTGGTCATTGCAGAGGGACTATTAGCTGCCTTTATTTTTCTACAGATAATAGCTAACGGGAAGTAACAAGCGATTCTCGTACCATAGACATGTCTATGCGTTACCCGTAAAATGTATTAAAAAATAATAAGTACCATTTTTTGTACCATTTGAATTCTCTTGGATTCGCTTCGCTCCATCTTTTTTGGATTATCATTATTATTATTGACTCATTTCTCAAACTGTTCTCCTATCGGAAACGGGTCTTAATACTGTCTATGCTGACGGTGTATATAATGGCGATAATGACACGCGAATTTGAAGGCTAATTGCTATTTATTACGTGCAGTCGTTACGCCGAAAGGGTTTGTTACTATCACCTTTGTACCTGCGATCACGCGAAGGTATAATCTAAATTAATAAAAGCCAAGTATTGTCTGACCAACCGCGAAGTGTGTGTCTATCAAGTACGAAATGATCGGGCTTGCCCGGGGCCGACGTTAACGCGAAAATAATCGGGCGAGTCAATCAGGCTTAATTACGTTAGCTGTCCGACAATGAAACCACCCACGTTATTCTGAACAGTGGGTTTCGCTATTTCGTTCAACCTGAATCATCTCTCGAAAGAAAGTGACCAGACGAGCAATACTCGGTAATGGGATTTTAGGTAATTTTATATCTTGAGAATTCGGATAAAATCAGTGTTTTCTTCTGGCAGCTGATCAAGGCTTCCTTTTCGCTGGTCAAAAGTACACCGGGCACTGTACACAGTGGCAGGTAAAATTTGTAAGAGTTGACAAATATTTGCATTAAATGGGAGGACTTTAAAATAATCCGAAATATAGATAAAAAGTGAAATGTCAATAGGGAGGATATTATAGGTCAGATTTATAACGAAGTATCGGTATAACCATCTTCGACAAATACCTTCTAGAGGAAGTTAGCAAGTTGTTACTGTACGAGTATCCAGTGGGATATTAACTGCAAGGGAGTCCGAGGGATTCCGCGAAACTGGAGAAAATGACAGTGAACTTGCATCGTATCCAAGAGTGGCTCTTCTCTCTGACGAACTGGTTTTAGTCAGGGAGCGGTAGCTGCTGATTAAAAGGCGAAGTTATTATGATGTGATACCTAATTCCGGTTAATTGTATATGATTATACGTAAGATGCTACCCACGGAACTCGAAGGAGAATAAAGGGCCGTTGGATGGTGAATCTTGAGGATGCTGGATGTTAGAAATGCGAAGGAGGAGACCAAACGGAGTCCTCCTACCCTCGTGGTGGTACTGAAACGAAGAAGGGATCCTTGGAGAAGAGAAGGAACGGTTAGCGGAAAGCTAAAATAACATCTAGACATCCAGAACCGAATGATACGGCATTCGCGGCACGTTTCTGCAAAGTAACCACACCGGTCTAACAATTGTCTCTTTCGTGCTTCGCTGCAGCATGGCTGAAGAATTTCTCTGAGCTGGTCGAAAAAGTATATCTTTTCTGGGTAAACTACCACTCTGTCATCGATAGCCCGTAGTTCCTCCTTTTGCCGCTTGGAGGAGAAATATTTTCGATAGGATGAAACACGGTAGCAACCATTCTCATTTTCCTTGACGCAATGGCTATGCTTTGAGCCTGTAACTTTATGGTTGGTTAGCCTCCCGCTAGATGGAGTGGCAGGCGAAGTATATTACAAATGGAAATTTATTACTTGTATTATACAGGGTTACTCGGTAGGAACGCTCCGCCTGAAGTTAGCGCGACCATTGCAGTCCTATGATAAAGCCACATTCAGGTGGTGCGTTTGGGCTGAATAACCTGGTGTATTATTGTATAACTCGTATGAAATATATGCAATTTTTTGCATCAAATGACCTGCATAATACGATTGTGCGAAAAATAAGTGACGTTGTGACGAACGGGTCGATCACGTCGATACTGCGAGAGCAATGAACGACGATCGAATTCCACATTCCTCGCTCATTCCATTACGTCCTGCTTTTTCTTTCTCTTAATTCAATCGACAATCCGTGCAATTAATCATCTTCAATCATATCCACTTTCTATAAAAACCTGCCGAAGCTGTTTCAGGGGGTGACGATTATTGCTCTTTGGTACAATTGATCCTACTATTCCTATATATCAGTGAAAGTACAGTTAAACAAGGATTAATTACAGCATCAGATACATAACGTTGCACCGTTATGCCCATAAATATATTGAGGTTTTATCACTGACTAATGCATCATACATATATATATAATATATTCGGATCGGTCGAAATGTTCCGAATTGAATAATTATCACGTGAGTTTCGGTCGTCCCACGGTAATGCCATTGTTTTTTATTCTCATCTTATACGTGTAATCTCCGTACATGGGGTCGCGATTCCTGTATGAGAATTAGTTGAAAGGTCAACTTTTTTACGTAGCATGCGCTGGCAACTTCGAAATTGTTTCCTTAGATCTTGAACCCAAGGAGCTAATTCATTTGTATTTCATGTATTTAGCAAGTCCGCGCGAACCATTAGAAAGCTTTTTGCGTTGTTATCCGCGAACCGTGAAATGCTGATAATCTAATCGCGATAAGATTAAATCAACGGCTTGTTAGGGTGGCCGGGGCAGAGTGAATCGCGCGAGTGGAATAAACGTTTCCCACGACCCGAAGGACCCAAACGAATGCTCGAACCTCAAGTCCGATTTGCGGACTAGTAATCAAGAGGCCCCGCGCGTCATCTGCCGAGAAACTCGAGCAAGCCGCTATGTAAATTCGCAGTCCAACTTTGGCAGCACGCTGTTGTGCAATTAGCGCGGAATGCAGGAATAAAATAGTGGATCGACGGAAGCGGCTAATGATAATCCTGGTAGGTTCGCCAAGTAATTCAACTGTAGGTTATCCCATTGAAACACGGAGTACCAATCCCTTTGAATTTGCTCTTGAGATTCTTTTCCTAACGAGGATTCCTATTGCTTCTTTAACTTTGTTTTTTTTTTTTCACCTAGCGAAAAGAAGGAGCAAAACTTAGTTTACAAAGCCACGATCCAGTATTACAGTTGAATTAAGTTATTCCGACGAGTCTTCTTGTCCTTAGGTACTTTACAATGCAGTAATTAGCGACCCAGTTTGTAACAGAAGAAAACGAAAAAGTGAATCTTTATCCACAATTTTTCCACGACGTTCTACATCCATTTTCTTGGAATTTCTACGTCATTAAAAACAATATTTAATTTTATATATTTGATACTCTGCACTCAGCGTTAGCTTCGAGTCCCTTTTTTCAATTTTTCTCGTAAAACTAAGGAAAACTTGGCGATCGCGTTTTTTTTGCCGGAAGGTGTTAAATTGACCATGATATTAATGTACGGCCTCCGTGTCTCGTGATTCTGATATCCATGCGCATCTAACAACTATGAATAAAGTCAATATTCCTCGGAAGCAAGTATTAAATATATGTTGAGTATGCAGATTAGACGTGTAACGTTTTAAAGATGCGCATATAAATATCTAACTATCACAACGCATTCACTATACAGTTAACTCTCAGCTAAGTTACCATAATGAGTCTTGAGATTCCACGTACATTTTTAATACTTCGTTAAATCTGTCTCAGCCGAAGGACGCGCAATCAAACGGCAGCCAATGACAATAGAAAAAAATGTTGTGCACGGTTAACGAACAACCACTGACGTAATGGAGCAAGAAAAAAAATGTATGGCTTCCGGTGAATAAGATTCATTCAAAAATTATAGTCATCGACCATAATTCCAGCGGTTCGCCGACTCATCGGAAAGTTCCAATCACAAAAGCACTATAAGCGAGCGAAGGATAATATACATGGGGAGCGCGGAATGGAATAGGATTATTCGTTGCTCAATTCACAAGATGGATCGATTCCCATTTCCGTGGATCATTCAAATGAAACCTCATAGCACATCTGGATAATCCTGCTGGTACGAAATAACACGAGAAATCCCGTGGTGTTCGACGAGAGGCAAGAAGGCTCATATTGTTTCTATAATCCATGTTTATCCCGCGGCTATTCAGGGGCGCGGGGGGCAGACGCGCTCCGTACAGTTAACCATTTGATATCGCGCATAGCGCGGGTTCGGTTTACACGGAGAAACTGCAATCGATGCGCGAATATGCAGTTAAGGCTGAAGGTTAACTCTCTTTACGCCGGACATGATAGAATATGGGTACTCTGTACCGTTCGCCGCTTCATTTCCTTGAGTTATGGTCAATTACAGATGCCTTCTCTTAGCAGCGTGTGTCTGGCTACCACTTCTATGCTTTGACTCGCGATAACCCACGTTTCTACCTACATGCGTTACCTACGGAGAAGCGACCTCGTATTTAAAACCCGTACGAAATGACATACCACCATTGGAGTAACTAGCGTGAAGAAGGAAAATAAATTTTTTTTTTTTGACAAAAAAAGTAAACGCTATAGGTTACTTTATAGACACCTGGCCATCGGCGATCCCGATATAAGACGGATGTTCGGATATAGGGAGAGTGCGTGCAAACGGAGACTGGAGATGCCGCTGCGATAGGAAAGACCGATCGCCCGTAGGTTGAATTTATTACAAAGCTTCCTTTCATATTTCCTTCTTATTGCAGCTTCTCCTCGCGGGTCTCCCTCTGTGTGTAATTAAATTTTATTTCTCGCCGAGCGCCAGCTGAGAAACGGGCTCTTGAAATTAACCTTGGTGAAATAAATTGGATGGTTGTGTGTACGAGCGTGAGCGTGTGTCGTCTTGTCTTTCTTATTTAGCATATTAAAGGGCAATGAGAAGATCGTGGAGTGGAAAACAAGACGGGAAGGTCGATCGTGCGCGGGAATTGATTGAAACTGGCTTGCGCCACTTATTGTCTAGGCGTTCGTTACTACGTTTCTCGAGTCGTGTAACGCGAGGGACAAATAAATTCTCGTACGTCAGAATGGGACAGTGGCGAATATTTGTAACGGACTAAGGAAATAAATAATTAAGAGGAGAAAAGTCTCAAGCTCGGTTGCCGCAAGTATGCATATCAATCGTAGGTAAGGGATACCGCTATTCACTCGGTGGAATAACAAGCAACGATTGTCTTATTATTCACAGTCATCCTTCCACCAGGTATAATAACATCTCGTATTACCGTTACAGCCAACACCTTTTTACCGAGGAGTCTTCCGTACGATTAAATATAAAATATTGTACCCGTAACGATATTCTAATCGCACATCTAAATCATCGTTATCCGTCAGACCGTAAATGCTGGTCGCAGATTTATGCTGCTTTGCAATTTTTTCATTCACGTCATACAATAGCAACGTACTTGGTGCGAATATTTACGCAATTTTATAGTCCACCGTTTGGCACAGTGTACGCATTTACGATCCTGCATCACGTGTCGTATTGTCTCCTTCAGCTGGCACTTAATCTTCGTCCTACGATCTCTCGTCGTTCTGCATCCCCGTGGCCTTCTTTGCAAACGCGAGCGCGTATCTTACGATCTGTCCGTACGGCTACGGCCATATTTACATTCTGTTTGGGCGTTTACTTCCCATAATACGGCATTCGCGTTTAGGTCTTTACTGTTTTATTCGAAGCCCTTTCTGCCATTGAATAAAGCGGACTGAGAGCCCACGCACGGTGTATAGTATAAGGAGAGGTGTGCGTTGTAATGATTTTTCATGACGATTGCACAATCCTATAATGACGTCGTGCTATTCACTGTTTTCTACTTTATTCTTAATTTCATTAACGCGCGTTCACGTATCTTCGCCATCGCGAGACGACGGTATTCGCAAAATTTGCAATAAGACGCGACAGCCGTATGGTGGGATTAAAATTTATAATTGAATGGACACAGGTATATGTATATATTTTTTTTGTATACCTGTCTACGAAAATCTAGGACGAAAATACCTGGAGGACAATCTTGCTTCGGGCAAATGAAAAAAAGATAGTGAAATTGCATTGTGGCAGAATGCAATCTAGAGCATTGTTAGATATAGTGGCTATACGTATCGATCTCAGGTATATATAGGTTCACGTACACGACGGCTGATATGCCAAGATTAATGCTGCCACCTACTTTCCAGGAACTATCGTTCCGACTCTCCCATTGCAGGATTTAGTCTGTAAATGGAAAATCCTTTAAAAGTTCTTCAATGAGATACACTTGGATACTCGGAAGTGTGGATACCTCTTTGCTGGGCGACATTCCTCGTTCGCTTATGCTTATCGGACTTTACGTCGCCTCGTGTTGGACGCGTTCACCGGAGGAGTTACAAGATTTCGTAACGCCAAGAATTCCCTCTTTTTTTTCTATGAAACACATACGAGGACGACTGTGCGATTCAGCAGCTTGATAACGTGTGGCGAACATTTGCTAATACTACACGTGCACGTAAATTCATTTCAATTTCCGAAACTCGACGCGTGGCTAATTCTGGAAATGATATGTTCCCCGCTATAGCGATAACGCTAAATTATGGATTTCGAAAGCGTATATTTCACTTCAGAGTGCACGTGAGATATTTTCGTTATTGTATCGAGCTTAAATGACAATTTCAAGCTTTATTAGGAGTTCGAAGATTCTCTTTATATTTTTTCAACTATCTTATTGCACTGTTCGATGTACGGTATTGAGAAGCATTACTTGTGCGTTTAGAGATAATAACGTGGTAGAGAAATTAACTCACAATTTGCATAACATTGAATTCGTAATCGTGTCATTTGCTGGATGTGATAGCGACGGTCGATAAGAAAGATTAACGAGCGATAATTTATAAGACGTCAAACTATCCGACTAAATCCAAGGAGTGATATGTAGTCTTGAAATAAGAAGAATTCGAAGACACGAAAGCAACAGATTTCATCGATCAGATTTAGCGTGTGTAAACTGCCGATTTCGAATATGTAGGTTTCGAAATGGGTACCAAGGTCAGCATACAAATTCCCACGAAGATAGTCAGCCGGTTCAATGTTCGCTGCAAAGGGCGAAGTCGAGAATGAAGTTGATCGAATGGATAAAGGAGAATATCGAAGGAGCGTTTGGTCAGCTGATAGCATTGAAAATTGTTAACTTCCATTAACAGTCAATTTTCAATTGAAATATTTCCTAGCCGTACCTTATATTTGTTCTCTCTGAGGTTGCAGCCGATAGTGCGATGCCATTCGCGGGGAAATTTATTCAATCATTCGTACGGTCTCTCGGTCAGGGACACCTTACGATCGTAACGAGAATGTCCTCATAACGATCGCGGAGGTCGTCACTTTGAAAACAGAACAAAGTTCCCTCTCCGAGAGAATCGCGTCAGCCTCGACCTCGAAGTGCTTTGCCATTCAACGAGACGAATGACTCTCGAACGGAAGGCCGGATGGCCAATACGGCCAGACGGGCCGGATAGTACCATTGCTACCTTCGTAGCGATAAAGAAGACTGAGAGAGCAAACCAGCAATCCGAGTTTCCAGCAATCCCCCCTCCCCTCCCCCACGTTGCTGCTCCACCTTCACCATCTTGCTTCTCCTCTTCTTCTCGAACGGGACGTTGCTTAACGTTTTTCTTAATTGCCTCGGACGACTTACCGCGAAAGTCATACCCTTTTTCCTACTTTCCTACTTTCCGTGCACGGAGCTTGTCCTGATGATGCCTTATGGGTTTCTTGGCCCCCCCCCCCCCGCTCCCCCCGCCCTTATAGCGTTTTAATAACAGCCCCGGGTATCCAAGGCGACGCTAAGTACGTCGGCATCGAGAAACACAGAGAGCGCTCGGACTTTTGAACGACAAACAAATTTCACGCTAATCGCACCTGAAATCGTTTCATCTCGACACGCTATGAGAAATCGTTTCGTCGCAAAAATAAGTATAATGACCGGCTGCAACAAAGGCGTACGGGCTTTTGCAATGTGCCCTTGACTCTCCTTCGCTCAAGGCCAGTTTCATGTTTCTCCGCATCCGCAACCGCCGTCCGCATATATACATATACGTATACGTACACTTCGTAATTCACATCTCCGACCGGGTATCACTCTTGGTCACTATCAATCATCGTTCATTGATAGCCATCATGATTTTCTATTTCCAAAAGCTTTTCCATTCTCCGTATACGTAATTACGTAGCCCTGCTGTTACACTCGTGTATACCAATCAGTACTATAAATATAGTCCTGACTTTACTTTACGTAGCACTCAGTAGTGACGGTAGCGTGCACGCTCAGACGTTAGGCTTGTTTCGTAGTTGGCGTCGGACGACAGTCCAGACATATCGATCACTATCGGTCTTCGATTTTCTTCCTTTGCTTAACGAATGGCATCAGCATCGGCATCGGTACCGGGAGCTCTTGGTCTCGCGATTGAGAAATATAGTTGACGCGAGTCATCGATCGAAATCAGTGCTTTCGCGCGAGACATTTATTCCGATTTCCACGGATCGGACGGCTCGATGGCGGAATATATATCTTGCCGATTTTTCTTACCACGTGCGTGCACTTGCGTGGCCGCTGCGAGGAATTGCGCATGCGCGCACAAGGCTATACGTCATGTCAAGCCGTTTAATGGGCTTTTAATACAACTTTACGAGCAGCACAGAATCTTCCCAAGGTCCCGATGTACCCGATCCTCGCATGCCTTGTATGACACGTTCCGCCATCTTATATATTTTGTAATCGCGAGAACTACTTACGCCATGTTAATCGATCATGGCCTAGAAAATCGATTGAAATTGATTTTGAGTAAATCAACGAATTCGAATCATCCAACGTTAATTCACGATGAAATGTGAATATGACGTCAGTGATTGATTCAATTGGATTAAAGGCGTCTGCTCTCCCTACTTGGAGCTATACATTTTTTCTGTTATACCGTACTATTTCATTTATGCTACTGTATCTAACTTTTGCACAGGCATCGAATATATTTATGAGTCAGTCTTGCCGTTATAGTACTTATTATCCTTGGCAGCGATGCTTTATAGCCGGTACGTTATTGCCATTGATTATTAGAAGTGCATTTATCCGTTATTAGTGCTATTTTATGAGGTTTTCACGATGGAAAAAAAAGGAAGGAACACCACTATGTGATCTTTTCGTTGTATTTCAAGCATGTACATTTCGTGTAGCTCATTAGAATTTTTTTTAATACGATAATGCCCAGGCACCATGGAATACACAAAACACGATAATGATCCTAATGGTCTAACGATTATTCTACGCTGTTGCGCTATAATCTTCAAGTACCTTTATATTATTTACTTCATGGAGGTCGAGCCAAAAATAATTTATCGCATATATGGTTGTTAAATTTTACAAATACAAAATTAAGTACGTCACGCCGACAGTACGTAGTACCGATTAAAGCATAAATTAAAAAATAAGGAATAGCAGGGAGGTGAATTTGCAATACCCAGAGAAATCCCGTTAGTAAAATAACAAGGGTGCACAGACTAAGCGATGGTAGCATAATCGATTGAAGTATTAATAATAATCGAATTCGATACACTGTTTAAATACAATCGAAACACTGTTTTTTCTTTTTGTTCGATGACCAAGTTGCCTACGGATAGCAATTATACACCGATCACCCTTTACAGATCATCCGTCGATAAGGTAGTGATTACTGTCGGTATAGCTTCATAGGGTGGTGTACAACCCCTCGTGCTGTCTTCGTCGCTTCTATTTGACGAGTCTTTCCTTCTTCTAACAGGCTTCGTTGTTCCGCTACACTTCACAATGAACTTCATTTCATCCTTCAGTTCTTCCTTGAACGATAGCTGAAAGTATGTACATATGAAATTTTAAATCGAAGAACTGAAATATTTTAGGGTTTTCAACGAATAATCAGTTATCATTATTATTAATGTTATTCTTATAAAGATTCCTTCTTACAATCACTTAATGGATCCGTACCCATTGTGCCGTGATGCTTTTGTACCTGATACACTCGAAGGAACGGTTTATGAGTACACAGAATACGTATGGGTGGGAGTGAGCGAGCGAAAGGGGAATGAAGAAGAGGGACAGATTGTTCGTATACTTTTAGTGGGAGTTTAATAAATATTTATATATATTTTTATTTATCCACCATTGAACTCATGGTTATCCAATGCAAATTTACTCACGTTCTCCTTCCACGCAGTGCATCCTATATCCCATAGGAGTTCCCAGGCAGTGTAGAAGCACGACAAAAAGATCCCTACAGCGAGAACCAAGAACACACCACCCACGTTGGCCAGGCCGAGCTCACTGGCTTCTCCACTTGAGCTGCTGTCTTCCTGTAATATACAAAGTTTTATTATAGCCAGGTAATGCTACAATGTTGCAGCCCTAAGGCGTAGGTTGTTTCCATGACATTTTCTTCCGTGATTCTTGTCTCGGTTGTACGCTCCGATATTGCATTTTCCCGTGTTACCAGGAACACCGGCTTAAGGGGTATTCCAAAATGTTCAGAGACGCCCACGTGTACGGGCGACGGTAAAAATTGCACTTTGACTACGTTTCTCTGTATTTTGTATATACCGTACCTTATGCCGTCTTTGTAAGAAGAAACAAGCAGTCTGTACCTACCTGAATCGATCAAGCGTTATTTTGATCTTTTATGAAGAACTCTACGGCTGGATCCAGTGAAAGGGAAAATAATAACACCAGGAATATCTATTTTGCGGTGAGCCTACTTATGCTTGAAATCTCGTGGAATATGTAGAAGAAAAAAAAAAGGGTTTTGTGCGTGCTGCGGTGTCAGGGATTTCTGGTGTTTTATGGGCAGTCATGCATGAGTAGGTAGAGCCTGTCGTTAATAAGCAAATCTTACGCTGACAGCTGACGGAAAGTTTTTGCTCCATTGTAATACCAACTTCAATTTTTATTCTGTGTGGTCTATGCTCTTGTCGTAAGTCCGTTCGTTCCTTTCTTTTGTATCTCAAGGTTCGCATTAAGCGGAACTTGCGGTAGGGTTCGTATACACGTTATTTGATACCGATCACAGATTCTCCGAAGGAGCCCTATGGGATTTCATTTGAAAGTGGAGACGGAATTAGGATTGGAGCTTTGAAATATTTAATGCGCAACGCGTTACGCAATTTGAATCTGTAAGAACTCTCGAGTTCCGTCATAGGCAGTCGATGACACTGATTCAGCGCAAGGAATCCGCATAGTCAATTTTATAGTGGATTACAAGAGAATCGTCAAAATTGAAATGCAGGCGCTGATCTATTTAATTTAAGTCACTTTTTCACTTTTGAGATTGATACCCCCCCACAAATTGATCAATGATTTCGAATGATTACGTAGTAAATTGATCGGATCAAACTATGGTGCCACGTTCGATCGGTATTTCGGGGATTTTCAATTATTAAGGAAAAAAAAATAATGTAACAATTTTCATAAACATACGTCGCATTTTCCACCTCCTCTCTTTTCCTTCCACCACTTGATCTCGAGCTGTTTCAAGAATCCACTTTCCTGGAGTTTCAGCACGTTAGAGCTGAGAATATTTCTGTACGGTGCATCTGTAATGTTATTATTCCTTGTTTGAGAAAATGTTTTTAACAGTAAATTACAATGAGTCGATTAAACAAAATAAAAATTGACATTAATCACAGATTAGTTATGTAAGACGATCTTTTTTTTTGTCGCATAAATTTAAAAGTCCAACGCCACTTCCACCTTAATTTCCCATGCGAAACTGCAGGAGCCAAGATCATCGAATTCTTCACGCCGCGTTACCGGTTGTTCTTATTAACCGGTCATTAAGTAGTTAAGCACACCGAACAAAATCTCTCGCCCTTGACGCGCGGACGCTTGTAATTGAACTGTCAGTCCTGCGAGTCAGTCCGAAGGGAGTGGGTATTATTTTCAGAAGGTGCGCTGCGGATAATGCGATTCCCAGCGTCATCGAATGATCCTGCTTAGTCCCGTCAATCTTGACCTTATCTTCATCTAACTAGATCGCATGAATCATGCTGACTGCACTGCAAATCGCAAGTGTGTAGCGAAGTGTGTTATTCCCTATTCTTTTTATATTAGTCACTTTTAATACACTCATAGCTGTCTTGTTGTTCTCACATAAGTCAATGTAAAAATGACACTTGTAATCGTGTAAAAAGTGACTACCACAAAAATAATAAGGAATAACGTAGTTATGTTAGCCATGCAATTTAATTTACATTGTGCAGGTTGCGTTTGTTGACGAAACGCAACGCGAAATAGTGGTGGCAAGCCTTCGATGATCTTGGCACTTGATACGTGCAGATTCGTATGGTAAATTTTAAATGATCGTTCTAGTGGAAATCGTACGATATGTTTATCGTAGTTGAACGTGTTAATTCACTGGCAATTGAAATGACCTTATTAATTAAACAGTAAGTAACTCACTTTTCTTCATGGCGATCCCGTATCCTTTGTTGTCTAAGTTACCGTTGACTTTCGTCACATTGCATCGTCTCTCTGCTATGTAATCGATGGAGGTCGATTCCATTAAAAAGGCATAATTGTCATTCTCATCTAATACTTTTTTCACGCCATCGTCATTGGTCTTCATCAGAACTTCGGCCGCGTTTTCACTCATGTATGTATACATTTTATGATAATTTGGATCCATTGAATCCTTGTGAAACGTTAGAAAAAAAAAATAAGATTAATTTAACCGACATTCATTTGTCTGCGTAGTATGGTGTAAATTAATATTGACAATAAAGGGTGTGTTTCGAAATTTACTCTGATGGTACTGTAAAAGTAATTACATCTCTCTTAGATGCGTACGGATGTACTGTACTGACAGTACAGTCAGTACATTTCGGAACACACCCAAAATGTTATCTGAAGCTCGTTTGAATTATTCCAATGATCTGGATTACCATGAAGAATTCGTAATTGTGATTAAGAAAAAAAAAAACATAGCCATATGAAAACATAGCAATCTGACATAATATTAACTGAGTTTCGTGACGATAAAATCAAGCAGCTTTCATGATCCTGATACGTAAAACTTTTCGCGTAATATATTCTTGTTCGCTTCGAGAACATTGCTCGTTGAGTCTGCCAGCAGAACACGACTGCCGCTAAATTATGTTTGGCGAGTTAACATCGGCTACGTTCTTACATTGCTCGTGTTCAGCATATTGCCAGCACGACACGAACAACAGGAGATAACCATAAGAAGGTAGTCCGAAGGCGCAAAACTTTCATAGAGCCCACGTACCCTGAAGAACTTTAAAGTCGAGCCGTCCCTTTTTGCTCCGTACTTGATGACTTTTTGATTGGCCAACTGTTCGGCATTTTCTATCGTCTTCATGGGATTTTCGACTGTAAGGAAAGCCGCCAAATTTGCCGTATACGAAGACACCATAATAAGACAGAAAAACCACCACGAGCCAGCAATCATTCTGGTGGAGATGCTTCTGCGAAAGAAATGACAAATATTTGTATATTACTTTTTTTCTTACTTTTTTTTCTCAATATCATTCAATGTTATCGTTCAACTTACATTGGGGCAATTTCAGAACCTTGTTGCATAATACTTCCAATGGTGAACCACAGTGCATTTACCAAGCTAAATTGATTTTCTAATTCCTCTGGATCGGCGATGCAAGGGTATGGATTGTTCCATTCTGCTGGCGACATTCTTCCTATGATAAATAGGAGCAAAGAGACCAATAGATATGCTCCGATTAAATAAAGCCAAACCTCTTTGGAAAATGGAGATAAGAAGGAGAAGAGACTCGGTGGTGCACTGGTAGGTTTTCTGTACAGAATGCTGATACCTGAGAAATGTACGGATACAATTATTCGTATGAATAAATTCGTATGATTCGAAGAAAGGTTATTAAATTTATTCGATCGATTAGCAGTTTTTAATTGTATATAATTCTTTCTTACCTACGAGCATGAATGGCTTCGTAAAATCAGCACCGCTCTCGCGTTCCGAAGTTATTGTCAAATCGGTAATCGCGAGATCTGCTTCCTGTAAATATATTTTATTAATTAACAATATGAATTTAGGTTTTTTTTTTCATTTTAATTTTACTTTTATCATACGGGATAACACTATTCTATAATTTTTGCTTGAAATACCTACTGACGATTATCATATTTCCAATAGATTTTATACTTTCATATTGTATCCTCGTAGTAAGTAGAAACGCTACGAATTGTGGACAGACTTTGTGATACGGCACTGGAATACTTCTTTACCGATCGAGTACGAAATGATTCCTAGTTACGTTGTAAGATAGCAGCACATAACAATGTTACTAATACAATTTTTACTATCATTTATCCATTATCGAAAGAAATTTCTAATCGATCCAAGAGCAAAATTTGATTTCATACTAATTAAGATAAATTCGTTTTTCAATTGAACAACTTTTTTTTCGATTTAATACGTTTCGGATCGTGACACTCAGGAATATTATACCCTGTGACAATTTCTCATAATCGATGCGTTGAACTTTTTAAATATACTTGAGAATAAAGTCCGCGATATCTCTTAGAATTTTTCTATATATACTTTAATATTGCTTACTAACATCTTTTTGTATTTTTCCGATCATTCCGTCCCATTCTCCGGTTTCAGGATTTTTAGATCCATATTTAGTATCCTTTTGCAACTCGAAGGTATAATTAAAGTGGAGAACTTTTGAAAGTTCAGCAATAATGTCAATGGCAAATCCTTCGTAACGATCATTGCCAGTCATTATTTGAGAAGATTCCTTCAGCATTACGTATGGATCTGTCTAGAAAAAACATGTCATAGTATGTGTTTTCATATTTTTCTTATATCTCTCAAAACAAAAGTATCTACCCAGCAGACACAATATTACATGCGCTCCTCATTTACAAAACGTCAACCTTGTATATTGGCGTTACATAAATAAGTGACAGAATTCAATTAGCAGGTGCGGTACATTTAATCGTCTGTTTGCTTTGTATACATTTGATTAACGTTTAAAATGACTCGAGCTTTTATAAACTTAACATGCATGATTATGTAACGCCATTTCATTCTGTTTTAATAAATCTGCATACTACGGATTTCATCCACTTTATTATTTATAATTAAAATTAACTATTGGCAGTTAATTCAATTTGATTATGTAAGCGCGACAAAATATGTGAAAATTATTAAATGACTTTGGAGTTAACAGCTATCATCTAAAGCATTTGCGCATTATGAAATAACATAGAGATGAATATATTTTTATCTGTAAAATCGTTTACAGAGTATCGCCAGTAAGGCTATTTTTGTAATTTAGTTCTCATTCTCGACCAATTTTGAATTGAATCAAATCGGTACTGAAATATAGGTACATAAGTTTTGCGAAAAAATTCATTTGTTATATTTTGTCCTTTTTTGTTTATTTAAATAACATGCCATTAACAATAAATTTATTTTTCTACATATTATAATTGCATAGCTGGAATTTTAAGCATTCAGTTACTCTCATATCATGTTAAGAAGTGCTGCAAGAAACAGTAGCCGAGCATGTAACTTCATAGATTTACGTAAAAGTCCATTTTCATTCCGTAAGATAAATATACTTTCTGGAGGGAACAGACAAAATTGTCTAAATAGCTTTTTAGAGGAGTCTCCAGATTAAGAAATACCAAATATTTTCAATTAAATGAAAAACAAAAGAAATATCGTTAAAAATCCAAAAAGTCGTTTTTCACCTTATTTCATGACTTTTTGTCCGCTTTCCTAAATAACTTTTTACAGAATAAAGATATTATACTCATACTTGCATATTCTTACTCCGATCATTATGACGACTCCAATTTACTATTAAGCTTATAAAGAAAACGGCTTTAAATTACTTTTATAAAGTGTAAAACTTTCGAGTCACCGGTGACCCAGGGTGTAATAGAACGTGGCGACAGGAAATGTTGTAGGCCAGAGGGTTAATAACGTGACAACCGATTTTTGAATATGTCAAACTTGTTTTCTGTCAATATTTTTATTTCTGGCAAGTAACGTACCTTTATTATACTATCCTCAGATTTTTTTCTCGGGCTAGAGTCGAAGATGACAATTGTTAATAATAATTAGAATGATCGTCCAAGCTGTTATTAATATTTTTTTAGAATGAAATAAACAAAAATGACGCCTGTACTCATATAGAAAAGGATACGAATACAGTGGAGTCCGTTTATAACAACATTCAAGTAACAGGGAAATAACGCCGTACTAAGCAGACGACGTAATAAGCAAAATAAAAATATGTAGGAATGTATTTACAATCTAATCAAACTTAAGGGGACAAGTAGGATGCAATATGCGGTCGATAGTTATAAGCGCATTCGTAATAACCGGCCTCCACTGCATTTCCGATAGGAAAATAAATTTGGATTACAATTAATAATGTTAATGTTAAACTTACCAATGAAACTAGGACGATGAATGTTTTATTAAAGAGGTTCGACTGTTCAAGATCCTCATAGTCCGGCTTTTGAGGTATCCACTCGATTCCACTGGTACTGTTCCAGTATCCAACTTTTGTCAAACCTTTCGTAGTCAATTTTATAATATCCAATTGAATATTACTCAAGAAGCCAGCTGTATCGAATTTTATCAATCCTGTTAATCCTCTCATTTCGGTCTGTGAAAATTAACGATAAAAAGAGAATGATGAGAAAAAATTTAATATGAAAATACAAAAAATTCAATTATAATCATTGATTCCAGATTTTTCTTACCAATCTTATGAAGTTCGACAAAGTATTTCCGTGTTCCCAACTTAGTGTTTCGTTACAGTATAACTTCTTCTCGTCGGGCTTAATAGTGGCTTTTTTAAATTGTTTAAAAGCTTTTGCGAAAACTTGTACAGCGTCGTACATTAGTGCAGCTTCGGTTTTTATATCAGAGGGACTAGAAACGCCCCAATCTTGTTGATGCAATTCAAATTTTTTTTTCACGTATGAATCTTCGGGATCCAAGAGACGTACACCGGTGAAATTGGCACCTGAATACTGAAACGATTCCAAATCCAAAGTCTGCAAGTCCTAACGGATAATAAATAAATTAGATAATCAATATTCATGATATACAGATATTCTTAAATATTAGTATTATTATTATATCGATAATCAAATTAATCCTTACCAGTGTCGTGAAAACGAAGCTATATCTCTCTGTAATAATACCAATTTGCTGTGCCTGCGTAAGTAATTCTGGAAGAACATCAAGCGCGCAATCTACGACTATATTAAAATCGTCTGACTTCTTGATTTTTCGTAAAACATCTCTGTATAAGTATATTGAATGTTAATTGATATCACGTGACTGTTACTAATGTATTGAAATACGAAGTCAATGATTTAGAAACGTACTTGTAATCTGGACCTGATCCCAATTGACGAAGTGTTACAGAATGTTGCCTATCTTCCCAGTCTTTTATCAATTCACTTGAGCGTATCAAACTGTCACTATTTTCATACAATAGAATAAAGGATTTCCAGTTGAGTTCAAGAATTATATTATAGAAAGCCTGAAATAACGATGAAAATTTGTACTTCTGCCAAATCGTAGTGAATGTCCTATTACGTTTTTTTTTTATAGACGTATCATTAAACTATAATTAAGCCGCAAGCTGATAAATGATGCAGGAGTGTAAAACGGTAAAATGTAAACTAATAAAATATTTTATTAGCCGTAATGTTTTCACAAACTAAGAGGAATAAAGTTTAAAAACTTTATGTATTATACGTATTAAAAATTTCGTATCTTTTGGGACGGATAAGTTATAACGTTCATCCTTCATTTATTTTTGTTCGTTATGAATGATTATTCGGTGATATAGAAAAGTTACGTGTTACCTTGAAATTTAACGATTAGTAAACTCTATGGATTGCGTGAATTTTTATTTTTATTATAATCAACGAATATCATCCATTTTGATTAGTACGTCATTAGTCAGAACTTTCTCTAATCTCTTGATAATAGGTATAACATGTATGTACGTACCATGCTGTATGTCTTTGCATGTGGATAAATATTAATATTTGTTTCACGAACTAGCGACCCATCCCATCTTGTAGTAATATGTGGTATGTCCATAGCATCACTTATGCTTTGTACATGTTTCGATGATATTTTATCTTGTGGTCCAAAAATACCGGAAATACCTTGGGTGAAGAGTTCGCATGCTGAAAGGATTATCATAATTGAAGGCATTATTAAAAATATAAATTTATAGTTTACGTTGCATGTATGCAATTAATATTTAATTGCATGTAGCACATAATAATACATATTGTTATTTTTTAAATATATTCAGCGGAATTAAAAAAAAAAAGTAAAAAAATTGGGCTCAGCCGGGATTTGAACCCGGGACCTCTCGCACCCAAAGCGAGAATCATACCCCTAGACCACTGAGCCACTTGCATAGTTAGAAAGTTCGTAATGAATAGAAATTGCGCCAATAATATTTTGTTACATTTACCATTCGTTGAGACCTGGAACACATCAGTGTTGACATACTTAGATGTGACCGTCAGAAATATATGAGACGATTCAGAATTTCTACGTTTGTTCGTATTCACATCCTTCACTGACGAATCGAATAAACTCTGTATAATGTCATCATCATCAAATAATGCACCTGCGAAGCGTTGATATATTTTTATTAATTTTACGTTGACCAGTTAATAAAAAAAGAATCATAATAATAACAATACGTATAACAACTATCAAAAGAGTACATAAACTCACCAATATTCACTATTTTCGGATTGGCCAAAATGCAAGGTAAATAGAGTGTTAGCAAAAGTTTCGTTAACATCTTAAAAGTATTCTGAAAATAAACCAGTAAAAATGAAACAATCTCTTCTTTACGACCAACGTAACAGCATTATATTTTACGTCTTACTTTAAACTAATAAAATATACGTCATTGGGATTGGCAGTGATCGATATAAACGCGCCAGGCAACAGAAATACATTTAAACCATAAAACAATCACGTTTGCATTTTCCTAGGAGCACTTAACCGTTTGACATTATGTAAACCGATGCAAGAAGACACGAGACGCTTGCACTTGCAGTGGTTCGCATAAACATTTACGTCTACCGTGAATCACGTTCCAAAAAGCCGCTCGGCTTATTTACACAATGAATGTTTATGCTTTTAATTGATGCCTGTGATCGATCGATACGTCGTGCCGAAGACGCAGTGAACTCGGTAATTTTTTTTTATACTCACGAAATAAAAAAAGAAAACAACTCTATCGTCTTAAAAATTTATTTTTCCAGACAGAAAATTGAGTTTTATGATGTCTCAGTTAGGACATAAATATGTCAACTGAAACGTGAATTACCCTTATACTTTTTTTTTATTCGATTTTTAGCTACCCCCGTTTAATTTAATTATATATGTATATAATAATAAAAAAATTTCTCTGAGTCAATTTATTTTTAAATAAAATTGTAACCGCGCTGCGTTATTTTTCTTCTGTAATTAACTTCTGCTTTGATTAATGAAATTAAAAATTTTAACCGAAACGACGTTGCAGAACGTTACGTTAAGAAATTCTTTTTCGTCGGCAGTGTTGTGTCCCTCTCTCATTCGATGACATGGAAAAGGAACGAAATCTCGAGGACCACACGATTGCAGATATATTTAGACGTCGGAGCGTTCCGACGCCAGCGTCTTTCTAGTGTACAGCCTGTGACACAGATTTCAACGAAATACTGCCATAACTTTGAAATTGTTTTTCGAATCACTTCGAACTATCTGGACTGCTAGATTTTACGAATTTACTTTGCAACTCCTACGTAGTAATTTTAGGCCGGAAATTGCGGTATCGTGTGCACTGAGCCAACATGCATTGTTATCAATTCACTTTTAGAGCAACTCGCTGTCCGTCGTTAATGATAGACAGACGACTATTCAAATAAAGTGAAACGTCTAATTGTCTCCGTTAATGATAACAATAAATTTTGGTATTCCAATTCAATCTCTACGTAGTACGTTCGTGAAATGAGTGAGCTGGCATTGTGTGTATTCTCAGTTGGTCGAAACACCTCGTGCCTTGAACTCGTCTTTATGTAGCGATTAATGCAATCGGGGTCAACCAACATTAGTCGCTATCTATCAAGCCTCGTTTTCATCAGGTCGCAGATCAAGCGAAGGGACCTGATTCATTTAGAAGCTAGGACCATATATGAGCACCAGTAACAATACAGGCATCAATGGAACGCATGGGTATTTTAGGTAGGATACAGTAGGCTTTGGAAAAATTTTTTGCAACGTTAAATCAACCTTAAGTATTTATAGTTTAAACAGATTATTTGCGCTGTATTTTCAAGAGTGACAGGAGAACGAAAAAGACTTCCTGTATTTTTATTATTTGACGTACAATCTACGTTTGCACTTTGACTAACTTTTGAGGATTTGTGAGGCTTTTGTATTTCTTTGGGAGATTTTTGGAAAATTTATAACTTCTTCGAGCAGGAACTGTGATTACACATGTGTCACCAAAATAGTTGACATGGCATTGTCCCCGAAGTGTCAAACGGAAATGGTATACAAAAAAGAATTTTCGAATAACTCTCGATAAAAATACATTTAGGAAATAATATACATATCGCACCATTAAAAAAATCATTAAGCACTTGTAAATTTCTAGATAACTTTTGACGCAACGTGGAATTAATGAAAAACTTGAAGAAAAATAATATCAATACAAATCGTATATTTTTGGCGCACAAATAAATTTTTTCAGCTGCATTTATGTTTCTTGCAAACAAATTTTTGGCTCGATAGTCTTTTAAATCAAATAAAAAGCCATCAAGATTATCGGACATGGAAGGGAAGTAGGATACATTTTTTTTCTTCGTTCAATATCACTTTGCACAAACATGTGACATTTATTTTTGGGAATTTCAAACGATTTTCATATGGAGTTGAAGCAAGGAATGGGAATTTCACATTTGGTATCACGGAGTTACGTGAATGCAATGAATATTACAGTTTGGTACTTATTGTGGTTTTTAAGTCAAAAAGCAGCTCTCAAACTCAAGAATAAAGCCAGCTTACCTAGAACGTAAATATTAACTCAGTTTCTACCGCGATAATCGAGAAAAACTTTGAATTGAGAATGATCTTGGTAGCTGCCGAGTCAAGCCTGAGAATTGCCCTCACGCGTCGTTTCAAAGAGCATGCGCCGGCCCCCCCCCTCCCCCACTTTCCCCACTATTTCTCATTTTTAACATCACCACCACCATTACGCGGGAACGTCCTTTCTATTTCTTTTATCCCACATGTAATATTATGAATTTTCGATCAGCAGAATTGCTTGCTAATATTACGTTTACCTGGATACGTTAGACGCAATATCTTTTATTATTCAGCTAAAAGTTGTTTGGATTAATTTTATATACAAGAAAAAGTAATTTTTATTTAAAAAAAAATAAAAAACATTTTCTTGACGTATACGGAAGTATCTCACATCATATGGTATTTTACATCTGGGTAAAGACAGTAAATTAATTATTTTAATAAATCTAATTACATTTTACCAATAATAGGTTAATTCATGTAATTAAACAATATTGTGTAAAAATACGATTTCATTGCCTGAACTTTCTCCAACGTACTGTATATACTGCAAATATCGGAGTCACTGGACACGTGGCACCCTTGACTCGAAGTAACTTGGTCATTTTTGTACACGACGCTTGTGCACACGGCTCAGACAGTCCTCCATTAAAGCTACAAATATTCGACGCCAAATTCTTGGAATTTCGTGTTCCAGATTTTGACACTTGCAAATTATATTCTGTGTACGATATTTGAGATGCTACTGCATTTTTTTGATAAATTAAAAATCATTCACTATACATGTATATGATATGGATATTGGAAACAGATCATTTTAAGAAAATTTTTTAATTATATTGAAACATTTTCCGCCAGTCTCGAGTTTCCTAAATTAACATCAGTTGCTGAACAAAAGAACAATTTTCCCCAAGCTCCGGCCTACTGCCAAAGGGAACGTTTTTATTGTGAGTTGAGTTTATTGGACGTCGGGACCGAAACGTCGACAGTTTTCAGCTCGTATCGACTTTACAGCCCTGAGCATTTTGCCGTGCCAATTAACCTTTTCAAATAAACCGTTCGAAAGTTCCGAGTGATTAATTTAATTTCGAAATTTTGTTCAAAATCTCTTCAAGAATATCTTGATATTTATTTTATTTATAAGCACAGTTACTATATACTTACATGTAATTTATGTATTTAACGATAATCAATGTTATATTTTCAAGTGGGTCAATTAATTATTCATATTAATAAAAATCTGTATGTCCTATCCAAGAATGAACGATTAAATTCTTATATTCGCAAGGTTTCATCATTTGGATATTACAAGTTTGGAGCATTGGGATTCACAAATGAAGTGTTCATATAGTGGTAATAATCAAATACTATTGTAATATATACAGACGAATAGTTTATTAATGGTTAGTACCTTGCACATAATATAGTCATGTATAGTCGGTCCATGAGTAAAATAGCTTAATGCGACACATGAAAGTAATTTTGTATTTTTCGATATATCACTTTATGCTATTTTACTCGTGGACCGACTATATTATAATTAAGAATTATATTTATCAGGCTTTCAACAAATTCATTTGACGTTTTAACAATGTATCTAATAATGCAGTCGATATTTACAAATATGTGTATCGCAGATTAAACAGAATGATAGCAAAATGAGAGAATCAGCGAGAATGAAAAAAGGAAAGCTAAAAACTTATTTGTTCACCTGCATATGACTCGTTACAATTTCAATATTAAATATAGTTGACCGAGTAACTAAATTATGCAAAATAACTAATCGTTTAATCAGCGAATTACAGTACATACGGGAGTAACATTATCGGAAGAGAATGAAATCACCCGAAATGGTCCCACGACAGAATTCATAATGAACTCAATTAGTTAAATTAATTAAATTTACATCGCAAACTTTTTGCCTCGATTAAATGACTTATTAAAATAAAATAAAGTAGCCATAATAGTCTCACTTAAAAATTACAGAATTAGGGAAAAAAAATTCTTTTTCCGAAATATTTCACTTTGTTCATAATTAAATATAAATGTATATTAAGGACGTACCATTTAGTATTCATGTGTAACGGAAGACAAACATTAATACTGTTCGATTGTTACATTTTTTACAATTACGAACATAAGCATGCGAATTTTGCAAATGATGTTTAGCGCCATTGATTTATTCTACATGGTGTCTCGTAAGTCGTCGAGCCGAGGTCGTTCAGCCGTGCGAAATTCTGCATTCATTCAATTTCGAAATCAAGCTAATAGTCCATAAAATTGTGACTTATAATAAACCCTGTATCGATGATTTTTTTCGCATCGACCAAAGTTCACTTTCGCTTCAGATACTGAGGTACACTTTGTATAGTACAGATTAAAGAGATATAAAATGTATACATATAGTAAACTCCCGTTAAGTGTGTGCTCGATAAGTGAACGCTTTCCCTCGAATCGTTCGTGTCTCTTGCGGATTGGGACATTAGGATTATCCCCATTATCAGCTATGGAGCCTATCATCGTACGAGCACGAAAGCGCTATGTATTTGAAAATAAGAAAGACCCCTACTGTATTTAACTACGACACACCGATAATGCTCTAAAATTAAAAACAATATCAGCCCATTTAGAAATCCCTCGTTACGTTTAGATACTTACAATTAACTTTGATCTGTTGGACGTTATTTCGTTCTACGCTAATTATGCGGGTGCGCGTACCGCCTATCCTGACTTGATCCAATCGCTATTTCCAAATGCGATAATTAATAGTTCTACACTGTTTGTTGGCAGATACTTTTGAAAGTTGCAATGAAAAATAAAAGCCAAGTCAAGCCAGCCGGTCCTAGCATTTAAAACTTTTAATTATTCCACTTTTGATACTCACTACAGCATTTCGATTTATTGCATCAAGAAGGAACTACAATAATGAGAATCAGTTTTTCGGTGAATGCGTGTAACGCGTTAAATAAATCCAAATCATGCATGAAAAATTGAGCATTTTCAAGGAGTATCATCATATTCAAATTATTTTTTTAAGGAATATGATTAATGTATTTATTTGAAACAATATTGTACAGGTGAGACGGGTGAACGAATAGTACATATTTATCAAATATTTTCATAATCATCTAATTGCTCATTATACTTAGCTGGTGTTAAGCAATGAAGCTTTAAAGTGGCTCTGTACTAGTTCCTTCTCGATATTTTTGATTTATTCACACGGTATTAGGTAATGTCGATAAGTAAATAGTTTAGAAAATTCGATCATTTTTGCACTCACAGTCGTTTCTTATATACACTTCACAACTATTTTTTTTTTGTTATTTTCACGCTTTATGTCATATTCTTCATTTATGTGTAACAGTACACTAAGAAATAATCTCGAGGGGTAGGTACAATTCACAGTTGAAAAAAAAGAAACGGGCGTAAGTAGAAAACTTTTCGTTAACTTTTGAAATCCTTCGATGGATTCATTGTCACATTTAAAATTAAACCTTATTTCTTATTCCGAGTTCTTCGTCTGTTCATAATTTCTCGCATCTATGTAAGAGGCGGTTTCCCTATGAAGTGAGTATATTTCTTACAGACGGGGTAGCTACCCTGCTCAGAAACTGTTGGCACGTTCGAATGTCGTCTTTGACAATCTCGGAGACCATTTTTCGTTGGCTTTTGACTGCCATTTCCACAATCCAGGGCATATCGTAATTCACTTGCCATCTCTGAACACAGTGATTTCTGAAAATTGTAGAAAAACAATTGTAACGGTTACTCCTTATATTTTCAACTCAAAATATTACACAATGTACATTATAAGAATAGCATTGTCTTTATTTGACGCAACGAAAAAGCAAAGTGTTTTATAGTCTAAATTTATTCATTTATTGATGAAATCTAAAAAAGCAATATCATAAAAACATACAAATCATGCAGCATTTCTTGTACGCATTTTTAACAAATGTTTTTTAATGAGTTCTTGAATTATGTTTATATTAATTGCAAAACTGCAAAATGTACAATGATTAAGCTCGATACACTATCAATAAGTTCTACAAGTTCTATAAGTTGAATAGTATATATATATATTTTTTTGCTCACCTCCTGCGAGTCCATGGCGAGAGAGGCAAGAAACATTGCGACACAACTAACAATGTCATACTAAACTGTTACAGCAGTCAAGAAAGTTTTAGTACGATGTAAATCTACTATAATAGAATAAAGAGGCCCCCGGAACATTTAAATTATGAAATATAATTATTTTGATCATCTACATAATACTCTGAATAACTAAAACTCGCTGCGAGTATGTTATTTATACATAATTCGTCAAATATTTATTAAACCGTTATGTTAATATAAAGAGGATTACAATATTGAAGAATAAACCAGACCTAATGCTGGTCTTAGTGCGCGTTCGACGAATTATACAAATTGTCATGTTTTCTAATATAATTTGAAAGCTGAAAATTATTTGAGTATCGAACGAAGCGGATAAAGCCTTCGTCGTCTGAAACAATAGACTGAATACACATTTTGGCACAAAGGCACCACAGAGGACAATGGTTATGAAAATTTCTTCTGTATGAATATGAATACATGGAGCTACCCATAATATATAATTAACAACAATTTAGTAGTAAAAGCTTCATCGAACTATTTCAATTTAAAATATAGAATAACAAAAATGTACAAAATTCGATTGAAATAAATTAATATCTTCCAGAGGCCTAATAATTTTCATAGAAATCGTATAAGACGTACACCTAATAAAACTTCCTTGTACAGTGTTAATCATCAGAATACTTTACTTATGGCTATTTTAATGTAATCCCTTTAATTATCAATAGTCATATATTATACTTTATGAATTCAGACATAACGTTTTATATCGAATAACCGAGTGTTGGAGTTCGCAGTTTCTTCTGGCATCGCATACCGAATTAGTACGCTAATTAGTATTCGCTCTGGATTAATGAACAATGACAATAGGCAATTAATAATTGATTGTTAACAGACCGAGATATTTTCGAGGAAAAAAAAAAAACTTAAATCCTCCGTAAGCAGTGCGTGTAAGCCTTGAGCAATAATATAAATAAAAATAAAACAATCACACTTTTAGTTCGTGAAACATCGAATTTTTCGCCTTATTTACTAATCGTGAATTTGGATGCACGAAATCTACGAACTCCGCATTTAATCGCGTAGGCCCATCAACTACGTAATATGTACAATAAAATGTCTATTCGCTATAAGTCTATACATTCACTATCTATTTGGTATAAAATGGTGATTGTTTTTTTTTTTTAAATATCCGTTATTTTCAGTGGGTTACACGTGTTATTCGAGAAATTGAATATCGTTCGTTAGTATTCGTTCATTAATTAGCCCGGGAGACTAGAACTCACTGTGGGCTGTAATCTCTTCGTTAATTAATCTAATATTTGATATGAGCAAATGGCAGACATGTTGACCTCTCCAATTTTGCTTCGATTCGTTTTCTGCAACTGTTACGTAACTTCGCGCAAACAAATGGCGTTAGATTCATAATAAGTAAATGATTTGTTGATTCATGAATTAAAAATTTATATATGGATCCTTCTTACTCTCGGCGATTCTAATCAGCCTGTTTCGTTAAGCGACAATAACGGTAGATCTAGAATCGCGAAAGAAAGCAGCTCGATGTGCGCACAAACCTGGCGATTTGGACAGATTTTTGAGACACGGCCTGTGGAAGTTGGACTCGTGTGTCTTTATCTTTAGACTTTTATTTTTTGTTAAAATCACATAAGTCAGTCTGCATTCTCGTAATTGAACCTTCTAATTGTAAGTTATTTGAGGATTTGTTCTTCTATGTGGAATGACGTCACAGTTCGATAGACATTACATAGAGTTGTTATTAATAAGCATGAGTACAAAAAATTGGAAAGGTCAAGGTTCGTAGCTTTAACTTTTGATTATTTATCGTTAATTTACAGTTCCGTCACTCGTGATGGAGTTCTTCGTTAGGTCCATTCTCGGGTCAAGAACAGTTAAGAAACACCGGGCTTGGAGTCTGTTTTTGAAGAGTCGCTCAAAGTACTCGCTAGTGTAGATCTGTAAAACCTTCGCAGATCGGTTTCCCCGAGGATTTCTGCTTCTAAAACAGAACACCAAAATGCCCGGTAAGATACAGAAAGATTAGTAGCGTAATGGAATAACAGTGAACGAATGCATCTTAGAAAGGTAATTGAAGGATAATGTAATACCAACTGAAAAAAAAAATTGGTCCACGAGAAATATTCAATTAAATTATAAAATATGAATAATCTCAAATGAATTGATCAAAGTATATAAGGTCAAGTTATACGTCACGTATATATTTATATAATAATAAGAAAAAAGGATTAATGATAATTTCAAAATGAAATAGCAGTAACCCAACAATTGTTATTTATAGGCAGAAATCGATAAAACAAAAGGTCATTATGTCATGTCAAACCGCATTCTCGAAATCCGACCAGGAGCAGCAATATCACGGCATCTGGTGCCACGTGAAATTGTTTGAATTAGAGTCCGCGTGGTCAAGCATGTAAAGCTGTATATCCGTATTTACGGACGGTCACTCAAACAGGGTTATTTTTTTCCCGTTCCAAACTTGGATAAGCAGCTATTGCGAATAACGTGACAAGTTGCATGTACCTTACTGACTACGGAGCACCCCACTTCATGGTCATTGATTTCGTTCAGTGTGATCTCAACTGTTGGACTCGTTTTAGTTTTACATTGAAAATAACTTAATAAGACAAGAAATTTCAATGTAAAAAAAGTGATAAAAAGAAACGTTACAGGAAATGAGATGAACAATTAATATTAAAGTTACGATCATTAGACCCGAGTGATCTTGTATTTGGTCCTGGACCATTAAAGAGGAACTCCACCATCGTGCGAACATCAACTGATGTATTCTCGTGGTATATCAGGATAAATCGCGTCCGGATCAAGATGCGTATTGGGTGTCGTGCAACTAGGTTCGACACCATCTTCCTCGTGTTATCTGACCCCACTCACCCGCTCTTCGACGGCGACTTTTCGACTCTTCCAGACGAATTCGCAGACGGCTATTACGCAAGCGACACCCATCCCACCCATGAGGACGACGAAGACGCCGCCAACGTTCGCAAGGCCGAGTTCATTCGCTGCTGAACTGCTCTTGGAGGTGTCGTCCTGTAAGGAGGACTTTTTTTTAGAGAAAAAGTCCCACGAGAGATGGGATTGCATTAATAGCATTTTTGCATTTTGAAAAATAAGGAATAGATACGGTAGAGCGCGGAAGGCTTCAATTAATTTTCAAACGAATATTTTGTACTTGTGTCAAAGGTCTCTCTAAAAGTCACTTTTAAAGGTGACTTAATAATCTCGAGTAGATTTTTATAAATTTAATAGCTGTATATCGTTAATTTTCTTTTTAGATATTAAGTTGCAGGATGTGCCATAGAAACTCAAGTACAGGTTTCGATGTTAAGTTTCGAGCCGAGAACTAAGTGGAATATTATTTTTGCAGACAAAGACAACAAATTGTTAATAACAAGACAAGAATACAGTTAAATATTCGCTTGGATAGTTTGAGTTGTGTGAAATCTTTGGTATGTTTGTCATTATGATAACGTAACGTTAAGTTCCTAAATTTGAGAAAATTGCGGGCAAGTATTATCGAGAAACATGCATTGAATGGAAAATCAGATAAAGATTAACGTAAGTATACAGAAACATACCCTACAGGAACCGCCGCCGCGTTTTTCTTTCCACCACCTTGTTTTCAGTACATGAAGTTTTCCCTCTTCTTGAAGTTTTAGGATGGCTCCGCTTATGGCTGTTCGGTATGGCGAATCTGAAGTTTAAATTGCTTTTAAGAACGGTTCCGGTGAAAAATATGCGTAGCTAAGCTTCTATACTAATGCACAAATTAACGTTCCTAGTACCCTTAGTCCTTCTCCATATTTTGCAGGTATACTTTTGATATATATATATAATATATAAACTATATGTATATATACGGGATATATATTGTGACGTGTTTTTCAATTCATAGTCAAGTTAAAGGGGTCTCAACCAATCAGAATGATTTGTTCTCAAAATTTATTATTGCCAAAGCAGTCAGTTTTGGAATACCGATGAGGTGCCTCCGGCTAGCTCGCGCTCCTGTATTATCAGTTGATAGTTTTTTCGGCTTCGTCGCATATACGTTACGTCAGTCGTGTAGTTATCGGTCGTGTAGTTCCCGCGTTCGCTCACGAAGAGTTAAGAAAATCCTACGGATTTTACGTGTGAGTCTCGGTGTGCAGTTTTTTGTCAGTGCTGTGCCCAGAGAGTGTCAACGGTTTTTCGGGCTCCACGGATTAGCTGAGCCAGCTCCTGTGAGTATTCCCAATTCATTAATTGGTGAAGGGATTTCGATTTTGTAACATCCGTTTCGCGTTCTTTTACGTTCGTGTTTGCTTGCTCTTTGCATTTTGCGTTATTTACCTGACGGTTAGTCCAACTCTCTCTACCATAACCTAGCCTGAGCCGCCCTGGATTTCCGGTACTGTCCGCTTCCGTTTGCGCGTCCAATTGCGTTGGTGGATTTTACGCGACCCCTCAAAATCGAAGCTTTCGGTCGCGTTTCTCGATTTTACGCGACTCCAAAAATCTATAGAATCCGTTATGCTACCGTCCGTTGCGATAGGTTACGTCAGAGCTCTCGTTATGCTGGAGCTGATGCAGTTCCACCTCATCTGCCAGGACGTACCGGCTTTTCAGTTCCCGGTGAAATAAGAATAGACTGTCGGGTGCATGGTGGAAGGATGGACGGCCGGAGGTGGCATAGGTTAGTTCTCGGATTCGCGTTATCAGTGTCGAGTTAAGAAAATACGTCACAATATAATACGAAAAAAATGGTATATTCAAAATATACATAAAACAATTTGTTTACTACATTCAACCTATATGACATTTTCATGGGGGATGGTGTAAAACAATATTAGAAAAAAAAAGAACGATATTGGCATAAATACTTACTGGGTGGCATAGCAATTCCGTAACCCTTGGAATCTAAGTATCCGCCAACTTGAGTGAGTTCGCAGTTTCTCTCAATTACGTATTCGATCGAAGTGGATTCCATTAGGAATGCGTAGTTGCCCTTTCCCTTGACCACTCTCTCCACGCCCTCAACGTTGCTAGACGTGAACACGGACGGTCTCGCTGACTCCATGAAAGACCACATGCGCTGGTACGTCGAGAAATTCGAATCCTGCATCAGGAAACAGACTACCGTTTGCATTGGATAGATCAAGCATTGGCCAAGATCAGAATCTGTTGCTATTCTAGGTACGAGCATTACTCGATTTCCAAACTGGGAATTCGGAATCTGGAATTACGCGCTCGTCATTTCAGCAAGTATCCCAGTAATTCCTCTGTAATCTCCCATGGTAGAAACGCGTTAGAGACGTTCGATATGTAATTTTATCCATCGAGTACGGCGTCTCCATATAAACACCCGTATCTTATATTTCCAAGATTTTGGTCTGACCTGATCTATATACATTAAATTTTATTCATCTTCATTGATAAGTCTTCGAGACGTCTTCTAGTTGTATGGAAAGTTTATTCGCTGATCTTGCTTTTTTATGAAACATTAATCAATCATGTAATCTGCTTAGGAATTGGGAGGCTGAGGTCGTCGCTGACACGATACTTGAAAAAAGTATAGAAAAGTTACGAGTATTTCTCGACTTCGTAAATAAAAAATGTGTACAAGGTCGGATGAATATAGAATTATACTAAATTTTCATCGATGAGGATGAAGGATGATCAATATGAAATGGATATTGTTGAGATAAAATGGTGCTTACCCTGAAGAAAGCCGCAGTGCTGCCACCTTTTAATGCACCGTATTTTATTTTCGTCTGTTTGGCCAAATCCTCGGCGCTCTCAATCGGCGAATCCATTCTTTCGACCGTGAGAAAGGCGGCCAGATTTGCAGTGTACGATGAGATCATTATCAAGGTGAAGAACCACCACATGCCGGCGACCATCCGCGTGGAAACAGCCCTGCGATCAAAATTTTTCCAATGCAGCGGGTCGGTACGAATGTTTTATATTTTATTATGAAATTTTATAAATTTTACAATGTAAAATAAATGTAATTGAATGCATCTAAAAAATTAAATTTACTCAGCCCAACGATTAATATTGTGAATTATTAATTATTAATCAAGCGATCTACGATATCGATATATACGGTATAGAAACAACTACGTGAAGAGCTTGTTACAATCAATTTTTCAAATGTGCCATAAAGCTTATTGGGTGTCAAGTTACATATGGGTGTGAAAATTGCTGGATGCTGTAATGCAATCTTTAACTACGTTTCACATAATTTTTTCCTAATTTAAAATTTCTCTAAGGGCCTCTCGTGCACACATGAGAAAATTCCTTAAATAAATTAATAACGTTTCTCGTTACCTTTCCTTCCTCGAGCGACTAACTGCTACGGTTGTATGATTTGTTCAAATTACTTGATTACTGTTTTAATTCAAATTTCTTCGCAATTTACTCTCTTTCGGATATTCTCATGGAATTTTACGTTTCACGTACATTGCAGATGTTATTATTACATATAATTAGCGAAGAAATTAAATGTCTAACAAAAGTATAATTACTGTTGTAGATTCGTGAAATGTAATCTCCTATGAGAAAGATTAAATATAATAATAGCTTGAGGTACTTTTGAGCTGCTGCTGCTGCTGCTACTACACAACTGAATATTTCCACTTAAATGAAAAAAAAAGATCTTCCTTTCTAGAAAGCTCCTTGAACAAAGACATCAACTGCCATAAAAATACCTTTCATCAAATTACGTACATGATTTAATTATAATTCCTCATTCAATTCGATATTCATTCCAGTAATGAATTACAAGAAAGTTCTGATTCTCATAAATTTTAAACTTTGAAAGAGAGTTCATCTGCCACTCTTATTATTTTCAGTTCAAAAACGTCTTAAGCATCTTATCTTTGATATTAATCCCATAAACCGTCCAAGGTACGAACGATAACGTTGAATGAAGTAGTTGCATCAGATATCTCAAAAGCTCATGAACGATGTCACCGAGTGTCTCAAGAAAAGATTGTCAGAGGAAAGAGAGGTAATGAGAGAGATAAAAGAACGTAAAATAGGTTCAGGATGATTAATAATAGATAAACAGATTAATCCAGCAGTAACGTAGGCTATTGCAGCAAGCCTACGATATAGCATCCAGACTATCGTATTTAATAGCCTATAGTCGGTGTTGTGACCTATCGTGTTGTCGGCTGCGAAGCGCTTGGTAACGATCTTAAGTTTACGATGACACCAGTCCAGGACCAGTAGTTATTGAAAGAGAAGACTTACTTCGGTGCTATATCAGAGCCTTGCTGCATGAGCGAGCCTATGGTGAACCAGAGCGAGTTCAGGAGGGTAAACTCGTTCTCGAGGACCTCGGACTGCGCGTTGCACGGATGGGGATTCTCCCACTCGTAAGGGCTGAACCTGCAGACACGTGAAAGGAAAGGGATGGGATTAGATCTCAGAGCCGTAACGAAAAAAATAGCGGCAAATTCAAATAGCAGGAAGTCCTTGAGCAACACAACCGGCAGTCGATTCCATCCAGACGACACAGAGTACCGTCGTAGTGTCCAGAGATTCTGCTTCTGGTTACGACTCTGAGGATACTTTGGATATTATGCAGACGTGACGTCACTCGTACAATACTTCCTCTCCTGCGCAATCCGTTATCCTGTGATCCTCGAGACAATGGTTAGCGAATTTGCATGCACTTAACACACGCACGCACAGGAGACACAAATATAGATCAATCGATACACGTGCTGCGTTATCCAATGGTTCAGAACTTCCTGTTAAAATTTTTCAACGTGATGCACAATTGTTTACAGTCAGTACTTGAGAGAGGACAGAGAGATAGGAATTTGAAAATAGAACACCAGATCAAGCTTAGGTTTTTTTTTTGTTTTTTTGTGAAAAATGGAAACAAGACGGGGAAAGGGAGCAGGGCTTACTTGGGTAAAATGTCACAACCCTGACGCATTAGGGAGCCAATGGTAAACCACATGCAGTTGAGCAGCTTGAAACGGTTCTCCAGGTGATCCGGATTTTTGTTGCATCGATGAGGATTGTACCACTCGTACGGTGTAAATCTGAATATATCAACTAGACAGAATTAATGTTTTGATCGATACTGATGAATTATTATAGGAAGCTCTGTGTCCTGGGAAAATTGCTTCAAGGGGCGTTATCACCCCACGCTACCCGATTGACTTTGACTTTGCGTGGTATACGGTATAATTACGAAATTCTTACGTGAACTCCCTTCCATATCAATGCACGTCTATAGGTATTTCCAAACTATGCGGTGCGAATTAATCCGATATGTCCGTCCCTTAGTATATAGCTTATTGATTGCACGTTACTCGCCTGGCTAATATGAAGAGTAAAACCGAGACTCCGAGATAAGCCGTGGCCATGTAGATCCACACGTCGAGACTGAGAGGACTGAGAAACGAGAAGAGATTCGGTGGCTGCTTTATGGGCTTGCGATATAGTATACGGATACCTGTGAATAATAATTAATAAGTAAATTTAAAAAAATTATAAATAATTAATTAATCTTAAAGGCGATAAAAGAATCTTACCGAGATTCATGAAGGGCATCGTGAAGTCTACCGCTTGTTCTCGATCGTAGGTGATGGTAAGGTCGGCAATGGCCATATCGGCTTTCTGATCGAGAAGCTCCTTTATCATTCCATCCCATTCCTTTGTCTCCCTATTAATCGATCCGTATCGTCCATCGGGCACCAGCCGGAAGGTATAATTAAATCCAAGGAGCCGTGATATCTCGTGTATAAGGTCGATACTGTATCCTTCGAATTGGGCATTTCCAACGAGCTTCTCGCTGGAGTCCTTCCGCATGCAGTACGGCGAACTCTGTCGTTCGACAAAGGAATAATACTCATGAAAATCATATTGGCCTTCAGGACGTCGAATACAAACGTACATAATAAGGAACGAGGGTTAATATAAGCAGCGACGAATCTTACACAGAAGAAGATTACACGAGATTCTCTATAAAGATTAAACGCATAGAATAACTATCATTCGTGTAGAATAATTAAAAGCTCATTAACGATCCAGGCTTGATATCGTTAAGATTTAAAGGGAATTTCACGAAAATAGAGGGTTATCAAAAAATTTTATAACGGGAAAATAAAATTCACTAATAATTAATTTCACACTACACGTTGACGCAACACCCCAAGTGAACGGTTCAAGGTTGAAGTAAAGTGCGAAAGCTCAAAAGTTTCTTCGGGCTAAGGATCGAACCTGAGGGGAATCACAGTCGACGTGGTGGATACGAGGTGAAAAATCATTCCACGGCTCCTTCGAATTGAGCGTTTTGATGAGAATGAAGCGTAAGGAGAAACTTGTACCCAGTTACGGCGCAATGAATAAAAGCTAACGTCGGCACTACAGCGAGCATAGTTTCTTCTCGGGGGGG
>NW_014333313.1:1546351-1558704 GCF_000341935.2 Cephus cinctus
GGGGGGGGGGGGGGGGGGGACATTATGGAGAGAAACTTTTTATGAGACGCCGAGAGTACAGCTACCGAAGTTTTCGCTTTATTCGTAAAGTTCTAGGAGTTCATACGTAAGTACATTACTTGTCGCCACAATTAGCGTGAGAATAAGTAATGTAAAGGAGCGTCGTGAAAACTTCAATTAAGTCTTAGGTACGTGTACCGGTAGTGACGTGAACGCAGGCTAATTCCTGTCACTGTAGAGACACGAGCTATCGAAGTTTATGAAAAGTTGCATTTGAATATTAAAGTTCTTACAAGTATCGTAGTCACGATAAACGTCTTGTTCTGAAGACTTTCCACTATTTGTGTATAAGCGTCGCCATAGGTCCTCGTGAAATTGACGCCGTTCGTGCTGTTCCACGTGCCAATTTTCTTAAGTCCCTCCTTGCTGTTTAACTCGATGATGTCGAGTACGAAGTCTGAGCGAAAGCCTTGATGATCGAACTTTATGACCCCGGTGAGTCCACGCATCTCAGCCTGTGAACACAGTCGGAAAGAAACGTCGTTAAGGAAATGTGTACGAGACACGGGCAATTAAGGTATTACGAGACTCTTTGAAATTACGTAAGACAAAGTCAAAGTGAACGGATCAGTAAAGATAGAAAAGAGTAAAAAAAAAATATTTTGAATTACGTTCATCTATATCGTAGCTCGTTACGTATATATATCTATCTACAGATAATATATTACAGCTTCGTGTTGGTAATAAATTAGCGGCAAGGAATTTGCGAGCAGGTGCACCAACGCATTTCAACTTTGGACGTAAATGAAGCTCTATAAATTTCAAAAGCACGGCTGCTCTCGATGAACTTTTACTAGGACGACGTGTACTTCAGATTTTTTTAAAAAATGTTTCATGGAAACGAACCTTTAAATGTTACGATGTGTGCTCGACAATGTTAACGTGACCTACCGGTTTCTATAGGTATGTGAAATTATAGTGTATTTGAATTAAATCGGTTAATTGAATTTTATACTATTTTGCATATTGCTTATATACACATAGAGTAGGATTTATGGGTAAATTATATTTGGGAAAGTGTTCTACAGTAGATTCAAGCTAATGCAATGCCCGATATTTCCATTGAAACGCCAGTAGCGGATATTCCATCAATACGCTATGCATTTATATCCGGCCTTAAGGTGTAGTATCGATCAAATCAATTATTCATCTGGAAATTTATTGAATAATTAGTTGTTTTTAATGCGATATCCAAAATTTGTTATGATATAGTTTCTGAGACTTATAAAGCGTATCCGTATGGATGCACGTTATGACAAATAGTTGAAATATTTTTTGCAATTTTTATTTGTCCTTTTATGAAAATAATTACACGTGCAAAGCGATACAACGCTACACGTGAAAGATGACCAGAAAGCGCATAAAGCTACTCGTTCGGGCCATTAATAAGCCCACATACGGGATTAAGCATATCGTTATGCAGCTTGTTATTTTGTTCGGTGGATGGTCGATCCTGTAATTCGAAGTAATTAATTTTCACGAACAAACTATGGTATCATAATGTTATAATGGTTGATAACGTCCACTGACAGAATTTGCAAATCCGATCCTCGAGTTCATTAATGAAATGCCAAAACCGTATGATGAAAATTGTGGAAAGCTGAAACTATAGAGTACTTACGATTTTCATGTAATTTATAAGGGAGTATCCATGGGGCCATGTATCGACGGACTCGCATGACAATGGTTTTATGTCAATTAATTGGGATTTGTCCAGATCGTGCAGTGCTTTGACAAAGAGATGCACTGCGTCGTACATGAGAGCGGTTTCGGTCTGAAAAAGCGAAAACTTTTGATGAATATTTATTCTCTGTTAAAATTGTATACCATTCCATAAACTACCGATCAGAAACGATAACAGCCATGATAGTAAAGCTTTGCAAGTGCTATTTTCAATGTGTTAAAAAGATATTCGGAAAGAAAGTGCAAATTTTGACAAATTCACATATATAGTACGACACATACATATATTTATTTAAAAAAATAGTCTAGTTAAAATATCTATGTGACGAATCAAAATACATTACGTTAATAACAGCTTTTCAATAATACACAATTCTTTTCGATGTTCAGCCCGCCTATGAATAATTAAAATTAAATAATTTAATCAGATATTAACATAATCCAAATTGTATAATTTCCGACTACTGCTAATTATTTAAAAAAATTATCGTGATGCATCAATTGCGAATCTACCCGATGGACCAATGAAAATTTATTTCAAATGTAATCTTCTGTACCGGTCTCCTATGCTTAGTACGTGATTCCATTTTAACGACCGAAAATGAATATAAAAGTAAAAAAAGTAAAAATATCCGTTCGGTAGTTTTGTACATATGCAATAAGGGATCTCGTAATTTCTGCTCTTTCGAGTAATTTGCGCAAATGTATAGCTGCGGTATCGAACGGCAGGACGTGAATGCGAACGAAGGAAACCTATAGTTATTGAGATAAATTTGCACTGTAAAGGCCGTTGCATACGTTGCACCGGTTATCGCTCATTTGCATAGATTCTTCATGCATCGCTCGTTTTTGTCCGATAGCGAGTAACTGCATGCAGCGAGCAAGATTTAACCCGTTGATTGAATGTACCACGTGTGCTCAATCCTTGATAAATGAAAACGTTAATTAATAATTAACACGCGTATATTTAGGTCATGCATATAGCCACAGGATTCTTATGAATTGTATTATGAATATTAATGTCTTACCTTTATGAACGTGAGATTGTCCTAATTTCAAGAAAGCATGTAAGAAAAAAAAACCATTAATTATTACATACTTGCTATGCGATATGATAATAATATTTTATCGTAACAAAATCATATGAGTAAATTGTAAACATGATTCCACGGGATGATGAAATTTTCATTATTTTTCAGTATTTTTTATAAAAGGCATCGAGAATGCCGGAACTTCAATTCATAACAAATAAAGAATTGATCGTGTACTCGGTGAGAGTCGCCAGTTGAAACTTCTTAGGATTTCAAAGGTATCCGCATGCATTACTCGGTAACCGATACTTTCGTTCGACAAATTGAAGAAGCACTGAACATATCTCGGAGTACGTTTCAAATGGAATTGCAGCCATTTCGAAGCGCAGCTCCCATCGTTTACGTGCACTTAGAGGGACGTCTTATATAAACCGCATGTCTTATCGAGAAACTATTACTTAGAAAGCAATGCTAGTGATATTCGAGCCATAATGCTAACGCGTAAGGATTTTAAAGTTAGTTTTGTTTTTGAATCCAGCAACGGTAGGTATACAATGTTAAAAGACATTGCTAAATAAAACTTGACATTGGAATAGAAGGATGTAATTGCATTACAATTAAATGGAGTAGTGCATACATTTGCAAGAGTTGCAAGAAATCTCATTTTCCTGTTCGAGTCAAGAAAGTAAATTACGTCTTATTAAGCTTGATTAACTTCCTGCTTTTCTACCCAGGTAAGCGTCAGGCATTTTTTTTTTGAAAATTCTCTGTAGCCAAGAACTATTGGGGTAGTACGAAACGTGTGGGGCATTTGAATGTCCATATATATTTTAATTCAAACATATAATAAAAATTATTTCATAATTTTTTATGAAAAAAAATCGTATTATTTTATAACGCGAAACTGAGGCACTTCATGTAAAAAGGCATAACAGGGACTTGAAAATATATTTTTACGGATGAACCGTGATTCCCTAGTAAAAAGTCTTCGTGGCGGACACACGCGTTTTTCACGTCTTATCATGAAAATCTCAACGACCAAACGGTTCGACGCGAAGACAGGAAGACAAATAAAAGAGAAGAAAAAAGACTGCGAGGAGCGTAAGAAATGTTTAAAATACAAGAATCCTAGATTTACTAACTTATACGAAACTTGTAACAGATCGTGGGCGAAAGAAATTTAATATTTTATTATTATGGCACCCCAGCGCTATCATCAATCTAGATCTAATTTTCCATGAAACTGTAAAGCGTGCAGCTTCACACTTTTCTCGTAAGTTAAAGGTCATTTACGAAAATTCGGAGCGCGTTGGAAGTACGTACTGGGGAATCAAACCGGGCACGTTCGGCCTTGCTCGGCACACGTCGCCGTGGACTCGTGGCAAAACTTTGACGAACTTTTCCTAGCCAGCCGGCAATCACTATTGCAGCTGACTGGCAATTTGCTTCGCCCTAAGAGAAAAGCACGGCGAAGCAGATGTTGCATGGTCGATCTTGCTTTACTTGAGCGACCAAACATCCAGCACTATTTCTCAACTTTCTTCTCATCAATTTCGAGACCAGATGCGGCCTAGTAATATTTACATCAGTTCAAAGAGCAAAAATGATTCCGACGATGATGGATGATCGACGCAAGATATACCTAGATCCTTGAACGTTCTCCATCACGAAGGTAGAGAAATGTCGAAGTAAAAAAAAAAAAAGTTTATAAAATCATAATCGACGTTATCGATCGAAATATAAGTCTGGATTGTTGCATTATTAAATCCAAGCAACCTAATTGGATTCACGTGCAGTCAGCCATTCTAAATTCTGCACGTATTATTAGAGACGCAAACTTTGATCGATAATTTCACGAACAAAGTTCACCTCCAGCGAGCAGATACTCAACCAATCCTTATCCTATTTTTGAGAAAAATCTCATCAAGATCTACGCGTAACTTCATTTATTTTCCTTTGCTTCTCCTACTTGTATCTACATTCGGTTTCCGCGATACATAAAACCAGAGCGGAAGTCATTTGTCTTGGAGGATCAAGATTTTTTTTTTCGTTTCTATTCAAGAGCTCGGATGAAATTTAAGTAAAACTCGACGACGACGGCGACGCTGGCCAGAGCGAGAATGGGACCGGAAGTAAGGGGAAAGAGAGAAACGGAAGAGACTCTTCTATTTTCGTAAAAGAATTCCGAGAGAAGATCCTTGCGATGACATTTGGAAAAAAAAATAAATAAAAATAAGACAAGACAAAAGATTTCCTACTTGAAAAATTACGTAGATATATCCACATCGGTAAAAACTACCCTTAAGTCCCGAACGAACTTATATTAAATATATTCGCCATGTTGACAATCCCAACCATATGCTGACCATGATAAATAATAGTGAAGCCTAAATTGGAATTATAACGCAAGTGATATTACGGTTTTCCGAAATCCAAAGGACCATTAAAATTTCCTCACTAACGAAAGTGCACCTGACATATATTGGGGTTAAATTTACCGGCAAACCTCTATATACATGCGTATCTCTCGATTTTACCGTATATTCGTTAGTATGCACTTACTACAGGCAACAGAGAGGAGTGTAAACTGCATAAGTAATTTCACGTCATAGACAATCTTAAATTAGAGCGTAAATGCTTGCAGGTGCAAAACCTTCGATATATCTGTATCTATAAATAAGCATACGTGAGTATCCACATATGAATGTCGCCACGTAGATTGCGAGTAACGTCAATCAATATATTCTATCTTCCTGTATAGATGTTACTATTCACTTATCAAATTCAACGAGCAAGTACGTCGCGCTCAATTAATTTACAGCAAATTAACTGTTCTCTTATCGTCCCGTATGACTGTTCATTCGAGTAAAAAAAATAATTCCTATGGTTCAGCCAAGCGTATTAACTCGAATCACGTATTCGTATCTGAGAATCATTGATTACTTGAGCTTTCGATTTTTTTCATTTCTCCGATGACGAAAAGAATATTCCGAGAATCCTTTGCCGAGGATTTTGATAAGGGAAGAAAGTACAATAGAGAGAAAAGATAAAGAGAAGCTCAAGAGGTTAAATAGTGCGCATGAAAGTAAATTATGATAATAGAAAAGAGAAACAAGGATAAAACAAAGAGGGTTGAATCAAGGCGAATTGAAAGATAGATTGTACCACTTCCGGTCTCTGCACTTCTGAAGACTGATAAAAAGATCGGTATTACCTTGTTGGTGCTTTGACCCATGTCGAGCTTGCGGCCGTAACGTTGCTCCCCGTAGATCCAATCACGGACGACCGTTTGAATCTCCGGCTTCTCGGAGTCGACCAATCGGAAGGCGGTGATATTGGTCCCGCCGTACTTGAATTCTTCCAGGTCAACGCTATGTAGGTCCTGGAAAGAAATTTCGTAGACTTTATGAATATCTATTACGGATAAGGCTGTTACATGCTACGTCAAGTTGAATACATTCCAAGGACTTTTTGAGTTTTCGGTCAACGAGTTATATTCGATTTCAAATCTGCCGCCGTGCCACGGTATTTTCACCTTTGACTTCACTCTAAAGGAAAATTCCACGTCACGTCTATATACGTAATGCCTCGAGCATAGTCGAAAGTAGCTCAAAGCGAGACAGTCGACATTTCACGACTGTGAAAATCATTTCTGTCTCTTATTCAGCTCGACCTCGTTAATTCTCCGCTTCTCCACGAATATTGCGACAAGGAACTCTACGAACTACGTGTACTTTACGGCTATTTCATATCATGCGATCGTATCTAACCTAACCTTCTGCGAAGGAGTACGAAACAGAGTCATGGCTACCTTGTAATTTAATAGCCCGACTTATATGGTTCGATCGATAAAGAAAAATTGTTACGTCTATAATATAAACGTTGATATATCTAGCAGTTTAAAGAAACGCGTGTACCTATTTTCGAGAATGACAATACGTTCTAGTTATTGATTGTTTTCTAATCTTGAGGGACCGTGCGAAATCGACAATCTTGTCATTACTCGGAAATGAAAAAAAAAGGGGTGGATGACGCAATGGTAGAGAAAGCTCAGCAGGCAGGAAGTGGAGCTGCGAAATTGCAACGAAATGTACATTCGTCGTTCGTCCGTAGGTGATCAATCATTTGTCTCCTGCAGATTGTATTTTTGTTTGACTGGGTAGAATATGAGGCGTGAGATATCATTTGGAAAATACAGAGGGATCCTGCATTCTTTTTCTTGTCAGGAGCACAATATTTCACATTCGCAAAAAGTTATCCTCGTATTATGGCGCTGATCGACATACAATATCCTACGTAGTATTTCGGAGGCGGCGGCCTGGCCTTACGAGGCTGGCTAAGCAATTAAAGAAACATCAGGACGCTTGCGAATTGAATTTGATGACTGACGTCATATCGCTTACATTAGAACTCCCAGCTTCGTTCCTTCATTCAATTTCATTTAACTCCTTAATACAATTGGCCTGTATGATTTTACTGCCTTTGAGGTCTTTTTTATTTGAATTCACAACGTCAAGAAAGAAGCTGTATGAGGATCGCGCACATTTCTCTGCAATAATGGTAACCGCCAAAGGTACACTTCTTGAGAGTTTGATCAGCTTAATTAGCGTCAGCAAAGCGACAGCAGTATATCTTGGTATTAAGGAAAGATGGGAAAGATAGATCTTACGGGAATGAGTAGAGAAACTGCGAATGAGGTAGAATTCCGAGCTTAAATCAGATTAATAGGACGGGTCTGAACCCAATAAGAAGAATTTAATGAGACGTGTTCGTTCGTCCAAAATTTCACTCGTACTCTCTGCTCTGGACGAATGCATGGCTCTTGCTACGTAGGTAATGTTGATGGATGACTACCGATCCTTTTTCGTCGGATGACGTTACGAAATACATAAAAGTAAACAGGCCGATTTGGAGCTATTAGTCGTGCGATGTATCACATCGTGATTTCCGAGCAATCCGTTTCCCTCGACGTTTCATTAGAATCAACGTGGCCAACGCTATAGTTCACGTCCGAACGTGACGAGATAACGAGATGAAAAAGGAATGTACTCCTGGAAGTTCTTTGGTAAATACGGTTCCTTTCCATAGCGAATCTTGAACCGGGCGTCGCTTCGTGGCGGCGAAACGCTCGAAATTGAATGGGGAATTGCTGGGAAGAAAGGGAAACGCTTGTACCACAAATTCCAATGCTAATTTACATTTTAATAGATCTAAATTGAAATCTAGTAAAGGGCGTGATAAATTTTGCGGTAAGCATGTCCCTTTAAAGTCCTATTTATTTTTATTGTTTTTCATCCATATCGTTTCCGCACGTCTGACACGCTACTGAAATTCTAAATAGCTCATTACGTTACGATTATTCTTATTGCGAGGAGAACGGTGAAAATATATTTTTTAGACAAGGAGACGAGATTTACATATCGTCCTGTATAGAATTTAGCTTCGACGTTGCCTTACCCATGCACTTTCGTGTATAATTGTGATCGTTAAGTAAAATCAAGCAGAAATTTTAGCGACGACTACAATTTTTGACTTAGCCAACTTAAATAAACGAACATATGGGCTGAAGGACCTCGGTCAATGGCCAATTGGCCTTCCGACAATTGCTCACACACCCTCACGAAATCTCTGTAAATACCAGCACATAACGGAAGGCCAATAAAGAACATTTACTACTACTAAATGAACATACGCGTGTCATGGCAGTGAAAGTCAGAAAATTGATGCAACGAAAAGGTAACTTGGAATAATGGCTTTTCTTTGACATTAGCTTAAGTATCGATTCGTTACTCGTAATATTGAGAATTTGTCTTGTTGCCTTCAACTGATTTAAGATTCAATGAATATTGCGCAATTGGATCATTTTTCGTTCATTATCAATTACTTCTTCTTCGATTTCCGAATTACGTGCAGAAGAGGATTTTATTTGTTTGCTCAACGATACAGTATGATATCAAAAGTTCCTCAGCGAATTCACGATCAAAGCAATGGCTACTCGGAATCAACGTACCGTGTCTCTGATACTCTTTTATTGTCGCGAGACTTTAGGATGCAAAGTTACTTTCCCGAGAGCATTATGCACGGTCCCACTGACTTTCATTATTTTGGACCTAAAATCGCATTTACTGTAAATCGTTAAATACGTCTTTATAGAAAAGTTACAGGTACAGAAATCGCACGTAATAGCAGTCCCGCTGAAAACACCTCAGAAGCCCTACTGAAAGTTCGCAAAAAATTTCGTTTGAGCGACAAAACGCTAACAACAGTATCTGGGCATAGGTCCAATATGGAGCGATAGAAAGAAAATTATTTTTCGTCAAAAGGAAGTCCATCAAGAAAGGGATTGAAAAAATGTACGTAGCAAAGAAAAAGTAACGAAATAAAACAATGTAGAAGCTTCGCTCGGCACAGTGCCCACGTATGTACGTGCGTGTGCGCACTGGCCTCCTATCCTTTCGATCGACCTGTCCAATTTCTCCTTTTGTGTGGTACACTCGGTGCCCCCTTCGCGCCCCACTGTAAATCAAGATCACGATCGAGCCTTTTACACCGTAACGACGATCAATCGTTTCCGGTGCTGTAAAACGAGAGACGAACCACGTTATATCGTTTCTGGCCAAATTCCAAAGACGTGAAAGTTCAGGAGGGTTGTAAGGAGAAAGTACAGAAGCTTGAGAATCTTCTCGTTGGAATTGACAAATCGAGAAAATTATTTCGCCCTGCTTGGACCAGCTGTAAATTCAAGTAAACGTGAAGCAGCGGTCACGTGGCTTGAGCAAGCTATTCTTAATTATGTTTACATTTAATTAGGACTTACCAATGAAGTGATAAGATAGCTGTGATAATCACTCATCATTCCAATTTGTTGCGCCTGCTTCAATACGTCGTAAATGCGGTCGGTCGAGCAGTCCAGAACAATATGAGATTCGGCTGAATTCTTGATCTGCTTAAGCAACGGTCTGCAATAAAAATTGTCATATATACGATGACGTCACTCCAGGAAATCGCGGGGTTCGGCGAGGTCAATTTAGCACGGACACGACCCTTCGAAAGTTGTCGATGTTTCGATCAATTTAGGTGCAGGAACATGTATCCAGAGCCTCCCTTGCTATACTACTAGGATATTCGTAAACATGGCCAAAGAGTCGCAACGCTCAATTCCCAAGATCAATAGGATAGCTTCCTCGGCATACTACTCGTTAAAATTTCATGATATACCCTCGGATCTCGTCCTTCTGCCATCATCCAACTTGCACGATAATGCGAACCTTCTTATGCAGCTCGTGAATGTTTCAGCTTGGTCGAATGTTCCATGCGACATACATAATTTACATTTGAGCCTTTTACGCAGCTAAGCTTCCACTGCGACATAAGAATCTTCACGTCGGCTGACACGTTATAATAATTTGAAAAGGTTCCAAAAGTTCTCACGCACTCTAATAGAATATTCGACGATATGACAAATTTCGGAGAAATCAATACGCATGTACGTGCTTCTCATACATTTATGAACGAAAAAGTTACTCGCTATGTGCATATGTTGATTTGACCATTTACAACTGATCTGATCGTTAAGGTAGGATTCAGCGAATCAGCTTAGACGTCACCTTGACCTGGCAACTTGCGTCTTGCGAAAAGCACATTAGACCTTGACGAAACTAGAAGTTGATAAACTTGACTGGCGGAGACTCGTTTAATGGGAAAATCTGGTACTAGCAGGAAGAGGCTGTGTAAAAAAAAAGACGAGGTAAAATAACGTCAAAAGTAGAAGTAGCAGCAGTATAGTTAACCGCGTCATGGCTGGATTCTCTTTTATCTCTCATCCCACCATACCCGTCAGCGATGATTATTTACGTTCTACGACGCGCTATCGCGAATCCTTTAGGGAGTCTTCCGGGTCGACAGGGTCGTACATAACTCCATTCCCCATCTACGGGAAAATCGGCTGAGCACGTGGCGCGCGGTTCTCTTGGAGGTCGCTCGTTATTCAGTTGTTGACAGAAGGACTTGTTAGGGCGGGACCCCGTCATAGCGGTTCGAGGAAAAGCCTGGAGGAATTTTAATCCGAAGAAAAACTGAGGAGAATGAAGATAGGTATTTCTCGCGGGATTTTTGTGGCCAGGGTAGATCAAGATGGTGGGTAGAAGGGATGGTCTCACGAAGAAAAGGAAAATAAATGACGGGAGACGTTCGCAGCGCCGCTTGCGGACCGCACGGACAACAGAGGAAATTACCTGTTTAATATTTGCGAATGCTCTGCCACCACCGAGGTAGACAAGACAGCTTCAAGAATTGGAAGGTGCCAAGGGAGTAGGATCTCCTTGGGCATTCTTTTTCTCTGTCGACGTGGGGAAACAAAAAAAAAATAGAAAACAGAGACAACGGCGACAAGTACGACGTCGTCATTCTGGTAGACGAGCTCAGATCCTTGAGACAATATCGCCACAGTCCTCCACGACACGTACAGTAAATCGTTTCTGTTTTCCACAATCCCCTTGTCCCTGTATTTCGATTGATAGGACCTTACTTCCAGTTCCATTTCTTCAACTGCCAATACTTTCCACCTTTCTACCCGATGTTACCTTCTGATTGTGTACCGTGCTCTCTGCAATTCGCCAAATGGTATGACGTTGCTAAGAGATATCTTTGGTTACGACAGTTCTATCCTGTAGCTCGCACTCGACTTCTGCGATACCTTAGATTTTCCAGAAAACGACACTTGATTCTCGATTTGATCCTATTCGATTTAACCGCAGACTTTCGCTCGACCCCACGGTCGTCGGTAACGTGACTTTCTATGAGATTCCATATAATTTTATTTCGTCGGTTTTACTTTATTGAGCTTTAAATATTCATGCTTCGGCTCACAATCACGATTAAAATACGTCTGTATAGATTTCGGTGAGTTTGAAAAGCGACTATCTATCTACTTACTCACAGATCAACCCCTTAGCTTTCTGACGATATATATTTTATGAAGAAACTAGCATAAGCCATATCTGTGCAAGATTTAATATTTTAAGAGAAATAAAAGTTTTTTGGTTGTAACTTATAACCCACGGAACAGGGCCTGTCCAATATAATGGCGTTGATATATTTGACGATTGGAGAACTGAAGTTTCTCAAAATTCAACCGGTATCCTCGCATTAACCTAATAGCCAATTGGAAGCTGACGCTCATTGATCTAGAGAAGGGTCTAGAACGATAGGTAACCTGAGTGGTCATGGATGGAAACCAAAGGGGCGGTCGGGTAGAAGAAGAGGATGAGCCATTAAACTACAAAACTACCCTGGAACTGTTTGATATCGTTCTTCGACCTAACCACCATCCCAACAATTCAATAATCCCCTAAGCATCACGAATTACTGCTCGTAGGTATCTGGACCTACAGTAGCATATTTCTTAATGAATATCTTTGACGGGGAGTAGTCAGGTCCGAAGGCATATCGTTTGATGTTCATCAGAGTACTCTATCACTGTCATCAGCCATCCACAAATTGCACATCTACTTTATACGAAAATGCAATATATCTTGTCGCGACGCATGATCCACATGTTGTCCCCGCTGTGAGGGGCGG
>NW_014333313.1:1558765-1571506 GCF_000341935.2 Cephus cinctus
GGGAGGTACTCGAACCTTCTAAGCGCCAAACTAATGAAATTCGTAAAACATGTTCGTATTGTCGTTTTTTCGATAGTAAAAGATACTGCGAATTTTATTAATTTCTCTATTAATTATTCACGAGTAATCCAAGTGCCTAGAAATGTAATAGGCACATACGCGTGTGCAGAAGTCTGAAATCTGGACTGCTGAACGTCCACGTCACCAACTTCGAAATTCAAATTATAATTACGCGTCAGCGTGATTATAGGTTTTGGTTATCACGTGAATAAATTTATAAGAGTCGCCAATGATTTGCGTCGGGACGCCATCGTTTTGATAGTTTTCAGGGAAAATATTGACCAAACGTTTGAACAAGGGTTATATGACACTGACCGGTTGGTTGAACTGGGTTAAAAGAACACTCGTATCCATTACTGAAGTGGTGAAAAAAGAGGCAAATGAAACCAGACAGAGAAAGAGAGAAGAAACGTGCTAGGTGAAATGTAAAAGAAAATAATATATAATAAAAATGAAATACGACTCTCAGAGTTCGACTGTCAGCCGGTTTAAAAGTCCGGATCGCCAGTTTTCATTAGGTGAATGCGAATCGCCGTAGAAATATCACTTTGCGCGTTTCGCATCCGCGGAAATGGATGGCGCAATTTTGTATAATGGAACAAGGAGGATCTCATGAATAAACGTTGCATCGCGTTTGATCGTGGTCAGTTCAGCTTAGGTGAAATATCGTGGTCAGTGGAGAGTCCGACGGTGACCTCTGGCCTGTACGTTGGAGCCAGAGCAACGTGCCTGCCAACGCGAACTGAACGCAATAAGATCTGAGAAATCTCGTACGATTTTACATGACAGAAACACCTTTTCATAAATCATAGCTAATAAATATTCTTGATTCATTCATACGGCCAAGATGCCTCGTGGATGCTGTAGAGGACCGTAACAATTTTATTTTTTTTTCAATACATCGCTCCACCGTAAAAATGTTTCACGCGTTAAATCACTATTCATTTTACGGTACCTTCTTAAGCTCTATACACTTTGTATACGTCGCTCATTCATACGATAAAAGTTGAAAAAGAAACAAGTAGAGCTTTTCGTAATAACCACTCGAAATTTTTAGGTCAATCAATGACTATATCCCTGATACGAGGGGTTGGCATCGAACGGTCGAAAAAAAAATATAAATCCCACAATCCCCTATGACAAGTACCAATAGACATAAGGGGTTTCAGCGGTACAGGAAATGGTATATGGAAGTAAAATTTCGCAGTAACACGGAATCGCGGCAATGTGAAAGGGGTGGTTGCCGGGATGGTTGGTTGCTGGTTGGAAGGACGCATGTTTATGCTGTTCCGTTGGGGCGTGAAGTTTACAACTATTCGGTAGTTATGCGAATCTCCGCTTCCTTTCGCGGGTAGGAAAACGGCGGAACGCCCGAGAACAATTTTCCGACGTGAAGTAGGTACTTCTAGCGGAAGCTTTCGATGTGGGCGTCTACCGGAAAATTATGCCCCCCACCCATCCCCCCTCCATACTTGCCACCCCTACCACATCCTGAAATCGTGATTAACCTACATCCTCGGGCGGCTCTTTGACGATCATTATTACCTGCCATTATACCATTATTAGGGCGAATCGATGACGCCGGCCATTTTTTTTCTCTCAGCCCTTCCCTGCCTACCACCCTTTTTTACAACCACCCTTACGACAAAGCTTAACGACAGGTTTCTCGTTTCGACTGTCCCTTGGCTACCGGAAACGACCGTCCGTAGCCCCGACGATTTCCGATTTCATCTGCGTCTCTTTTACGGTACTTGAAATTGTTATTTTCCGCAACGCAGATGTCACACGAGCTTGATTAACCATGGACCTGCAACCGTATACGTGCCTCAGAGGCATAGCTTTTTAATTCAACATAAAATCCAGTGGAGCACCGATCAAGTGAAACGGATATTAAAAGTTTCGTTGTTGCCGTGAAAGGGGGCGAGGAGGTCAGAGATCGAAGGCTACTGGTTATAAAAATAAATTCTTTCATCGAAGAGTAAGCGAAGTATCCATCTAGAGTATAGACCTTACACGAATGGGGATGAACCAGATGTGGAGAACGGAAATTAATAACTGGAGAACATGCCGGATGACCTCTTGGCACGACAGACGGGGAACCGTTTCGCATGTAATGCGTTTGTACAGATTTACACGAAATTTGCAAGTCAATAAGACTAGACTGTGCTGGGGATATTTCGTCTGCGACATATTCAGATCAAGTGCATATTAGCATCCCGTACGTAGAGCAAGACACGTAAGACATGCTCTGTGCTGGGCTCGTTAATACCTCGCGGGTTTCAACGTCGCAGACGCAGGTGACTCCAAGCTGCGATTAAAGGCTCTTGAAGCATTATTCGTCGTTTTGATAAGCCCAGAGCCACCGCTATGTCCGAATGCGATAGTTTGGGCGACGCCGTATCTTGTATACTTTTTATTCTCGGATTACGTTATGGGTCTAACAATTCCGTGACACGTGATGAGAAAGGTCATCAATCGTAGTACCATCGAGAATATTCGGCATATAGGAATCTTCATTATCACTCTGTTGTATACGATTCGTATAAATAATCTTGATTCCCTAATTGAGATATATGAAATTACACACGTCAATTATATTCTGCATATGAAGTACTCGACATTTTGAGGACTGAGAGTAGTTATTGGATTATCGTGATAAAAGTCAATTTCACATTTCTCGCCATTTACTCAGACGCGCAAGCTCATTCGTTAGAGGGAATGTATATGTATATACAGATAGAACCTGTGCGCATACGGGTATGACATATATACATTTATTACTCCTTCCCCCAAATTTTATACGCTCTCGTAAAGCGACGGAAGTGCCCTGCGAGCATGACGGCAGTCTAGTGCCAGACTAGGAAAACAACGATAAAAAGGACGTTAATTTACCGTATAAGTAAAACCGTCTAATACTTATCTGCAAAGATACAAGCATCGAGTTATCGGTCAATTATAATAAACGCGAACGTTTCGTACGGGACTCGCAGCGTTTGCACTATGCGCAAATACTCGGTGGACGTAACTCGTGTAATCCCGTTATTAGAACATTTCGATTCCGAGATGAGTCCAACTACGACATTTCGCTGTAACTGGAAACAATATAGATTTGTCTAGTATAACGTAAAGCTCTCTGATCAACTTGTGCTTGCGATTACACTTTCTAAGCTTATTACCACGACTCGTAATGTCTTATGAAGAAACTCTCGTAAATCTCATTTCCCATTCTGCGTTCATATTTTGCTGGATTCATTCCGTAAGGAATGAGGAATAAACATTGCCGATTATAATTCCGATGTCATCATTTTTACGTAATTCGGTTAATTCTCTATTTCTACGTTACAGTAGTCACCCCCCTCCCCACTTCGATCACCCTTACCTTTTTAGAAAATTTGGTTCTGATACAGTCACGATCTGGCTTTGCAGCTCTTTGATTTGAGATTTTTTTTTCGTAATAAGTCTTTTTTTCTCTCTCTCCTGTTTATTAGTCGTTTACACTGCCTATACCCGTGTCTTTTGAACCCTTCTCTCTGGAATCACCCTTGTCTTCCCTTCTACCTCCTTTCACCTCGCCGCCTCGACCTGCTTATTGTTAGTATGCCCTTGGGGAGAACGACTGCGTCAGTTACAGCAAAGCTCCCGTTATGCCTTTCTTTTTAGTCCCGAAGGAGCGCAAAGTGGAATTCTGAAAATCGCGAATGCGCTATATACCGACTGTAGTATTAAAAGGTCAGACGATGTTACGCTCAGGCTAATGTTAATTTGGTGTATTCCTTCGTAATAATTATTGAGCAAAATGAAGCTTCCAAAGTACATATCAGCGAGTTGAATAACCGAAATTGGCACGTAGATGCGGGAATTTCACGAAACATGAATATGGTAGTAAGGGAAGGTGCGAAAAGAGGTCGAAAATAGTTTCTGAGGGAATTTGAGAGTTGGAAATTGAGAGGGTATATAGAGAGAGAAAATGTATTTTTCGACAAGAAAATTTGTGGTAATCGAAATAAGTAACGCTAGCAAGTTTCCAGTGCAACGGAAACTTCCACATGTGCATACAAGGTGTGTGAGGAAAAATGCTGGCATGTAGTTTGGAAATTCAGATGGTGCAAAAGGAGGGAACGTCTAAGCCGATTAAATAAAACATTGAAACGGTAGAAAATTCCGATTGCAAATTCTTTTTTACTCTGTTATGTTATTCGGGGGGAAATGAGATTTTTGCGAAATCATTTCGTGCGAAGGATGAAACCATTTTCGGATCTATTTACATTGGTAACGCAGAGAGCATCGGGTAGCTAGATTGGAGTGACGAAGATTTTGCAATTTAAGTTACTGTATGGTTTCTTATTCGCTTTCAACCGCAGCTACGTTTGCAACTTCGTCGTAGTTCTTTGTCGGACATGTCCGTATGAAGAGGCAGGTCCACTTATTTGTTTTAAACAAGAATAAAAAGATGGATCAACTCCACGAGTCGAATGTGGTGCAAATAGCATATTTATGTCGCAGCTACTGAATGCAGCTGCAGTCTAGTGCGAAGCAAGTTCAGGAAATGTAAGTCGGGGTTTATACAGACGGTATGAAATATGTTTGAACGAATGAATACATATGAATAGCTTCAAGTACAATTTTGGAACAACTTTCCATACGCGTTTCGTATTTCCTTCGTGCCCTCGAAGCACAAAATTAGCACCATCTTGAATTCCCCATACAAAACGCTTCCATGCATTACCTTCGACCTGCAAGATTCCCTAGGATCTCTCGGGCGGTATTCAGCATCTTCCAGTGGATACTAAAGACACGTATGTATAGTGAACTATTTGAAATCCTCATATGCTTCGGAGTAAACATGACTGCATATGCAAAACAATAATTTCAGTGGATTGTCCCTATATTGACATTTGATCAGTGACATCACACCGTTCGTACGTGCTGATAAAATATTATATTCATATTCACATCATTTTTCGTATCATCCCAATTTTACATTCACCAATCGTACATATCACGAGACAGAGAAACAAATATTCAAATTCATTTTTCTCGTAATCTTAGAGCAAGCAAAAGTGAAAAAATAAATATTTGTCAAAGATACTAAAAACCGATTACGTCATTGTGTATTCGCCAGTGGAATATAGGAATATCGTATTTTATTGTTATTTTCTATAGAGCATCGAGGCATATATACATAATAAGTAATAAATACTCGTTAGCTATAAAATCCCTGTTTAAAATTCTTCCTTGGGAGTAGACAGGTTTTGACTCTCATTTGTAACGTAAATACGGTATTTACGTTGGAGGGTAATTTTGACTTAACAATCTCTTAAGCTATAAAGATTATAGGTAGGAGACTACGATGCAGAATTTTTTTAAAGGGATGCCCCTGTACAGTCACTCAAAAAATAGGACGACAGTCTGTACCCATAAATAATAGTATGTACGATACATTCGATTCATTGGTATACGAAAGGTGCCACAGGATAATTGAGATTCAGTGTGGCTCGACGGAAACTTCGTTACGTCGAGATGCTCCGGTCACAGTCAACATATTTCACAGGCGTTTCGCCCGACGAGGGAATATGATTTATTGTGGCAATAAAACCGTAATCATGATACACAGTTAACCACGCTCAGTTTCCCTTATTGCACCCGCGTGTCACCGAACGAAAGAAATGGCAGCGAAACAAGAGATAATAACGTCGCGTTTGAAAATACAGTCATAATAGAACGTGAAATATTGGCTGATATGTATAAAGCGCCATTGCAGGCAAAGAGCATCGATTTTATATGAACGCAACGTATCGTCCGGGACAACGGATGCGGCGATATATACACAAAAAATATAGAATAACATATCCAGATTCGTGACTGAAAATATACCGGAAGTACATACAGTGTTATCCAAAAATAATCACGTTCGAACCCAAGCATGTTAGCACATTGAAGAACATAAAATCTCAGTACCGTTCCCGAACGTTCGTACACGGACGAAGCTTGAAAAAAATTTTCAAGTGTTTTTAAGGGCAACAAGAAATGCGATCCTTTTGGCTCCTTCGCGTTAGCAAAGAGAGCATACGTCGCTTTAAATTGCTCAGTTCGTGTGTGTATAATAAAACTGGTTGAGTAATCCCGTTCCATGCATATAGAGCGCATTAATATATTAGGGACGTCTAGTCTGGGCACTGGGAGGTAAAAAGATTTAAAAAAAAAAAGATGCAGCTAGGCGAGTATTATATAACGCGTAACCAGGGTGGCCCGAACGGGGACGAGAATGAGGCCGAGAACTATTGTAGAATGAAATAAATATAGGGGAAGAGCACAACCTGAGATGAACCTAGGGTAATGGAAGGTCGTCGTACTGAATCCCTAGTAGAAATTATGGTGGCAGCTGGTGGTCGCTTCTTCTAGCTGTGGCTACTCTACCGGTGTCAAATGACACGGGAGAAGATTGGACCTTTTTTTCGATTTACCTTTATTTTGCTCAAACTGTACATTCATTAACTACAAGGGCACAGTCTCAATGGAGTTGACAGAGTTGAACTGGTTAACCTTTCTCGTTGGCTGCTGACCTGATCTCCTCGTGTACCGTCTCGGGTGGCTATGCTGTATCTGGTTTCACGTATCTTGCACCTTATATTCATTAGTCTAGAAAAGGTGTGCGTATATATAATTAATATACTATAACATGCGAAACTCGTATAGGGAAAATAAATTCCTGGGAATGTGCGCCCAAGAGTCGAAGGATCGAATAGAGAGATATATAACAAGAAATGATGATTATAATTACATATATATATATATAGAGAGAGAGAGAGAGAGAGAGATATCTTGTTCCCGAATATTCCAAGATGAAGCTATGGATTCCTGTGTAAATTTTTCATTCCACATACATGCTTTAACCCAAGCAAGTTGCTTCAGCAAAGTAAGGAGACGAAGCTGGTGTTTTAGACGGGGAATCCTTCCACCTGGCTACACAGGAACTTCGAAATGCACTCGCTCGTAGCAGGTGGTTGTTTCTCGCCAAATACAAGCAGAAACAATGAGTACGAGGGCAACTGTACCGGAAATAATATCAACGTCAGACAGTAATGATCCTCTTGAACTGCAGCCGTTCGTGCGTCAAAACTCTTAGATCTCGTTTCCGTTTTCAAGTCGGTGTAACAATTATCGCTGCTTCGTTCGGTTAGTCATTTGTTAGTGAAACTAAATGAATCTACGTGTAGTGCATTACGTGGGTATATGACGCCGTTAATTGCAGATGAAAGTTGAAGAGGAAATTTCTATTTGCCAAACAAACTGAACAAGTTATCATGCACCGAGTAAATGCATAACGCTTTTAAAAATTTGGGAATATTTCGATCCGACCATTAAAAAAAAAATGGACAACCGAAATTCCACGGAACGATCATCGCTAACGTGATACGAAAATTCCATTTAAAAAATATGTATAGTAAAATAAAATTGGACTTTCCCATCGGAAGTGTTATACATCGCGTATTCATAGAGTTTTCATCGTCTACTTCGAGGTAAGGTTTTTCACGAAAAAGGAAGATCCCTCCCGATCCCTTAGAAAACCATTAGTATTCACGCATCAAAAGAACCTAAAGAAAATTTGAGAACAATGCCTCCAACTTTGGCACCGGAAATACGAATGCGTATACGAGGGTTGCGAATACGCAGAGGAGGGTGGATCTCCGGGCGAGAAAACTCATTTCCGATGAACGGATCAATAATAAATAAAAATTCCATATTACCCTGTAACTCGTAAGCGAAGTCACATATCATAGAGTATTGTACATCGAAATCGCACAGACACTGGCAAAGCATAGCACAACGGCGTTTGCATTTAATATGTGCCGGCACGAAATTAAATGAAACGTATCCCCTAACGTAAAGAAATGAATTTAGCAGGCCGGGTTCCTAATAAAGGCTCGCAATAACAGACGTAAAAATTTCAGTGCTTAAATACGTTTCTGTTCCCGGGGCTCTCTAACGGAATTGTTCCCGAAGCGTTTTCGCAATTTTCCACTGGCTGGAGAAAGAATTACGGTGGTCCATGTAGTCTGAACCAGAAGGAGGATAGGACTACGTAGTTACAGTCTAGTAAAACATCCTTATACTATCTTTCTCGACAAGGTCGTCCACAAGTTCCTAATATCTACACGGTTAACACGAACTTATTTATATGTATATAGGTATACAGACACACACGCTATATATATACTATATACGAAACTAAGAACTCCTACCGGTAATATGTCCAGTTCTCGTGAATATTGGATTCTTCGATTTCCTTTCGTTTGATGAAATTCTGTGGTGGCTCTCACGTCCCAGTTAGAACGCCAACCTCCAATTCAGTCTCATCCCCTTATACGAGCGGAATTCAAGCACCGGACGACCGGTTCACTACGTACGAAACGTCACCTCGTAAGATGTAACGATCCGCCTGTGTCCCAGGATCTCAAATTGCAGAAGACGTTCCCCAGAGATCCTTACCTTTTCTCTTGTCATTTCTTCCTAATTCTTTTTGTTTTCAAACGTAACTAAGAGAAGATCTCTGCTCTCCAATCGGCCCCTTTTTTATTCTTCTTATACCAAGGCCAATGCTTCTGCGCCCGTTCCCGCACCCGCCAACACCCACATTTTATTCTTCATGCAGAACATGCCTCACGAGTGGCTACGAATAATGAGCTTCGGCAAAGCCTGAGAATCAGAATGAGGGAGATAAGAGTTTCAGAGATTACTGCCATCGAATAAATATAAGAGATACGAGTCGTGCCTAACGAGAGCTGACGGGTTGACGTACGATTACGTAAATATACACAAGACGCGAAGAGCCTCTCAATTTCATGTCCATTCCCAATCGTGACTATTGCGAATCCGAAAGATGAGTCAAAATAAGACGAAAAATAAGTAACAGACCAAGTTAAAGGAACGGAGATAAATACAAACTGCATACATTAATAAGAGCGTAGTATATCACTTTGTAAGAGAAAATTATCGTTTTTTGTTTCAGATGAACTGACAACCTTAAACCAGAGACACAGTAGAGGCCTTCTCCAAACATAATTTACGCAGGCTCCAATAAACATTGTATAATAATAATAAAATTTTTTGATAAAATTACCAAATGTATCTCAATAAACGCATCATCAATGATTGTGATAGAATGCATAGTCACAGAGAAAAAAAATTGCAAAGTAGACCTACTTTTTCACCGATCTACTCTGGCGTAAGCCTTTAACAGGGCCAACGAAATTTTCCGGAACTAAAAAAAACTCTTCCCAGGAATATGCATTTTTATGAGATCATTTAACCAATTTTCGTTCCACGCCCCCTAACGGAATTTTCCGGAACTATCGTAGGTGCTTAGCAGCGCCATCTGGCGGAATTTTCCGGAACTAACAAAAATGCTTACCACGAAAATGCAATTTTAGGAGATAATTTATGGAATTCTCGTTCCACGCCCCCTAGCGGAATTTTCCGGAACTATCCCAGGTGCTTAGCAGCGCCCTCTGGCGGAATTTTCCGGAACTAACAAAAATGCTTCCCACGAAAATGCAATTTTGGGAGATAATTTATGGAATTCTCGTTCCACGCCCCCTAACGGAATTTGCCGTAACTATCGCAGGTGCTTAGCAGCGCCATCTGGCGGAATTTTCCGGAACTAACAAAAATGCTTCCCACGAAAATGCAATTTTGGGAGATAATTTATGGAATTCTCGTTCCACGCCCCCTAACGGAATTTTCCGGAACTATCGCAGGTGCTTAGCAGCGCCATCTGGCGGAATTTTCCGGAACTAACAAAAATGCTTCCCACGAAAATGCAATTTTGGGAGATAATTTATGGAATTCTCGTTCCACGCCCCCTAGCGGAATTTGCCGTAACTATCGCAGGTGCTTAGCAGCGCCATCTGGCGGAATTTTCCGGAACTAACAAAAATGCTTCCCACGAAAATGCAATTTTGGGAGATAATTTATGGAATTCTCGTTCCACGCCCCCTAGCGGAATTTTCCGGAACTATCGCAGGTGCTTAACAGCACCATCTGCCGGAATTTTCCGGAACTAACAAAAATGCTCTCCAGGAAAATTATTGTTTTGTTAATAATTATTTAGATATCACAAGTCTGTGGCTCCACTGAGGCTCCAATGTGACGACACCACAGTGGAATCATATAGGCCACGTCGTAGATCCATAGTGGATTTAATGTGATTCCACTGGAATTTACAACGTGGCATATACTATCCTGAAATTTTATTTATTTTATTTTATTGAATAAAAACACTCAATATTAAAGGATAATTCATTTTATTTCAAAATTTATAATTTCTTCATATAATCAACACAATACGCTTTCACAAAAAGCTTCTAATTCTGATTAATATCTCTAATGAGAACGCTCAAATCTTTATCACTGACATAAACGACAAGATTCAGATATGGCGTCTTGCACCAAGTCTGCCAAACAGTTGCTGTTTCTCTCGATGCTCTCAACATTTCATCTTCCTTCTTTTACTGACCTACTGGATCCTCATAATGTAGCTCTTCAACTACTAAATTTCTAATTTCCAAGTGCATTGATGCTACACTCGGTGTTTCCCAGATATGTGATAACGCCCTTACCAGATAATGCCCATATACACCAGTTTATGCAAAAATCTATAAAAAGAAATTTTACATTCAACATCAAAGAAAAACTGACATGATTGTAGTTTATGCACGTCGTTACTTACAATATGTTGAATGGGAACAAGAAAAGCAATTATATACTAGCAAGTATGTGCCAATACTGAGAAGAGAACCGATGTCATCCGGACCATTTCTGCAGCCTCAATGCTAGGCACATATCAGTCTACTGCTTGATTCAGTATATCTTCTTCATAACCATCATATTAACTTCTGAAAACTAACAGTTTGTATGATTAACCAGGTCATTCATAAGTAAGTAATAAAAAATGTGGCCACTTATTAAGCAACAATCAGATATGTAAACAATGATGAAAGTGTTGGACACGTCTGCAGCATAATGCCTTTGAAGATCTCGGTACCCATTGCTAATGTCTTATATCCTCTCTGCCAGAGACCTCGAGAGTACTAAAAATCTATTGCAAAGACCTGCAAATAAACAAATGAATTTAAAGGCATGTTTTAAGCACTACATAAAATATTGACAACCTACTGGTTTCAAAGCGTTTGACGAATATGCAGCGGCGATATTCATGAATTTTTTCGAAGGAACAAAAAAATATTCAAGAGTTTAATGATACGGTCAGACTGAAGCGCGAATTAAAGTGCTTAATTATCCTTATATCAAAATATTAAATTCGCGCTATATATGTGAAATAAAAAATATTAACCTCGTGGATGAGAATTCTCCAACTGGAAGATGATTTCTCCTGCGTGGATGCCGTAGATGCATATAACGTACGTAATCAATTTTCTACTTACTACGAAAACGAAGAGATGGCCAACACTTATCAACACAAAACAGAATCACTGTGAGTTCACTACGTGGAATCCCACTGAATCCCACACGGTGGCTTTACGGTGGTTCCAGCTTCTGCTTTACCGTCCGCTAAAAACACTGTGATACCACTGTGGTTCCATAGCATGATGGAGAAAACGTGATTCCACGGAATGTTATCGGGATTGTAATGCAAAAATACCATTGCAATACCTTTTAGTCATCGCGTACGGGTTTGCGTTTGGCTGAACGGCTGCCTATGAACAACCGCAAATCACATGTCCGGCGTAAAGCCGTTGCGCAGAGCTTAGGCATGGTATCGTAAATCTGTAAAAATTTTATTAAAATAGGTTTACCAAATTTCGAACGCAAATATCTCCCTTACTAATACTATCCGTATGAACTTTATTTCATCTCTATTAAATTTATCTTGTCAAACGACTCTTGCATTTCACTTTTTTCAATGTCATTTCAAGTGGCAAAGATATTTTTTATTCGCGAACGGAAATTTTTCGAATAATAACAAAATGCGCAATCGATGTCCAATAAAAAAATATTCAACGTTTCTCACATCAAATTTTCAAAAACGTGCTCCGTCCCCCACCGCAAACGTACATCTCAGCTGATACACTTCGCGTGTATCAGCCTTCAGATCTGATGACTAAGAAAGTATTTTCTCATCGATTCAGTATGTTGTAAATGCCTGCCGTGAAATGAACTTTCAGCCAGTCTGACGGACACAGAACGAATGAAACTTTCTGAATACGACTGCGACGTGACGGAGGGACCGTGAACGGAGCTCAAACTCCCGTTAGCGTGATCAGTATGGCTAAACTTCTCCATAGAATTTTCCTCCTATCTCTCGGTCTTCCTAGCTAGAGCAAAGACATTTGAATTCACCGAAATGAGAAACTCGTAGAGCAGAGTGACACTCGTCTCTGATTTCCGGCAAGTGAAGTCTCAGGCGTCGCGGAGCGTCGTACCAGGCAACGTAGCAAATGTAGTCGCTAGGAGTGGATTTCGAATTCTACTTGAAATTAATGAATTAACCGGTTCGCTACTTCTCAATTCAAAATCCACTAGTCATTAGAGCTATAGTCGGCAGCGTGGATTCGTATTCTTTGCATAAGTTTCAGGTACCCATGTAGAAATTTCGATTGTGTGCCGACTTTGACGAAAGGCATTGCATTGGGCCGACTTTGGCTACCAGGCTTTGCTGAC
>NW_014333313.1:1571533-1577067 GCF_000341935.2 Cephus cinctus
CCCATGTAGAAATTTCGATTGTGTGCCGACTTTGACGAAAGGCATTGCATTGGGCCGACTTTGGCTACCAGGCTTTGCTGACAAATTGGGCCCAATACTTAACCGATAGTGGGTATAATATATTGCCGGTACGGATCCGATGGTGAATCGTAGTACTGATTTAAGGCATTTTATCAGCGTTGGCCCGCTTACAAGTACCAGTTCCGGCACAGTATTAGTATTGTGTTATGTATTAACCATCGGCGCAAGGTCACACCAACATTGGGCCGCTTGTGCGCAGTACGATGGCCCAACATCAAAATTGTTTGGCTACGGAGCATCGACCCAGTATTGACCCAATATTGAGCCGATGATGCATCTTGATATAGGCCCAAGATGGCAATTTCGTTGATAGACAACGTTCATCCGATACAGAGACAGTATTGAGCCGTTTGTGTTCACTACTTGGCCCAGTATTGGCATTGATTGTCTACGTAGCAACGACCCAATGTCCGGACAACACAAATTATAATGCATTGCGAATCTGATATACTACCGGCATCTAACAGTGTGGACTGGGTAGTAGCACATCTCGAGGATGTAGAACTTTTGTTAGAACTCAGTTGTCACGGTGCATAGTGGTATCCATCCTTGTGCTAAAAAATCTCTGTACAGCAATAATATAGAAGCACATTTCTAAGAAAATGTCCACCTAGTACCGTTTAAAAAAATACAGAGAACTTAAGAGGAAACGTACAAGCTCATCGAGTGAAAGTAATAGTGAAACTACGTCTAACTCAGGTGTATCAAACACATGTAATGAAATCGTTGAAAACATTCCGATCAATCATTCCAGCGATTAAGACGATGTGCCAGTGGCGTCAACCAATGCTTGACCGACGCTCTGAAATAATATTGGGCCAGTACTCGTAGTCGGTACTGCCCCATCGCCGTTCTCCAACGGTTGGACCCATGTTATCATTCCAATGAATAGCCATTGCAATACCAACTCTGGTAGCCGACGGTGCCCCAGTCTTGGTAACACCGGCGCTGACTCTGGCCCAGAGTGGAGCCTGTCGCAAATATCTACATGGGTAGATGGCGATACCGTCTAAACCCCAAGATATAGGCATCCTGAGAGGATTCTTGTCCTGGCAATATCCACCCTAAGAAATTTCCTTCGACCCATCCTCTACGGTGGGACTTTTTAAAATTCACCAAGGCACGCCCCACTTCTATTTATCGTGATCGTTAACCGACACTTCTTGAGGTCATATCGAAAACGTCCATCGGATGGAGATGGGGAGTAACATTCTGAGCACGAGAATTCGTCTATGGGTATATGGATATAAGCTACTTTTCCTGATAGCGAACGAGATTATTTACACTTTCCCATTTTTTGTTATTTAATGATATTTCACAAAACAAAAGTTCCACGGTTCTTATATCATACCAGGAGTATCAGGTATGCGTGGGAACGTAAGATACTTGGGTTGTGTTACGAGATGTTGTAAATATTGAAACTCCTTTTTTATATTTACGCACGGAAAAAATTATCGATAATATACCGTTACATTGCCTTCGAGAAAATATTAGTGCCGTAGTACCGAAAATTCAGTTTTCGACCTAGGACGAATATATTTTATGTAAATGAATGTGGAGACATTTCGAAAGCTGTCATATCCACGTATGCATAAACAATAAGGCTTCGGGATCGTATAATGCAGAGTGCACCCATAACGTTTTTATAGCTACACCAAAATCTAAAGCAAGAACTCAATACATTTTCCTATATGGAAGTATATATATATATATATACATACATTTCATTCCTCTTATTTCTATGTCAGACCGAAATTCACCTCGTTTTTCTATTTCTTTGTATACCATGAAAAATTCATATATCCCATCGGATACCTAATGCACCAAACGGCGAGTATACCATTGCGAAGCTTAATTGAAGTGGAATTGAAGTTCCGATAAGCAATTCAAAAACGACAGATTTTAAGAATAGAATTTTCTGAACCCATACCTTTGCGAGAAGCTATACGAAGCACATTAAAAGGAATGTGGTCTTCGATCGACATTCGGACCCTCCCTCCGACCACCAATTTACGTCATACAGAAATGAAGACTCAAAGAACATTAAATCCCATACAAATGATCAATTCTTTATATCAAAAAAGTATTACCCCCCTAACGAAACAGCTACCAATACCAGCTTTTTCACCATAAAGAAAATCGTCAACCGATTTTACAGGCAATAATATTCTCACTAAGATAATTATCAAGCCAATCACTACGTACGGTACAAAGACACCACGGGCAGAATAATGATAAAAGATTTGTATATCCTAACATTCAGTGACAAACGCGCGCAAGTTGTTATCATAAAAGCGGCAAACGTTTTCATTAAGGTCGCAAGATAAGCACAAAATAATGCTTCGTTTTCACAACCTTCATCCGCGAAAGTGCTGCTTGCTCGTTCATTTTACGCTTTTATTACGCTCGAGTAAACCGCATTAAACCGGCATCGCCATAAGCCCTAAAAATCTTGACTTTCTCAAGCTCTCATTGCAAAAATAAAAAAATACCAAAGCAAGCCCATCACGCCGGTCCCTATAACATAAAGCAGACATACCCCGAATTTTCCAACTGTTTGTTGATCCGTCAAAGTGTATAGCAGAGTAATTTCGCTATACACGTTCGCTATGCACGTAATTTCGCGATAGAATCGAAAGATTGAAAGTCTCTTCGAAAATACTTTTTAATCCTGCACGACTAAAACAAATGGAAAAGTAATTTCCGGACTATTGACTACTTTCTCTACCTCCGTGAAAAAGCTTCGACAGTAACTCACTCTCCGGTATGTACAGCGCTGTGCAGAGAAAGTATACAGTGACGTTATTATGCAACATATATTCTTTAAGTACAAATTCCAACAGTGATTCTTTTCCTGATACTGTACTACCTGTGCGTTAGATAAAAAATAACAGGGATATAAAGTTCTTCGTTTCAATATTTCTCATAGAACAGTCGTCGTCCGTTTGGTATATGCGTATATTGAACTAATCAATACTCAAAGGTATCTGCACTTCAAAAGTCCCTTTCATTTCTATATGGAAAAGCCATACTGCGAGTTTCGATTTATTGACTGTATATATATTTTCTGATATACTGGCATTGACTAGTATGCATATTTAATTATGAAAGTATTCAACGACTGGGAACAGAAATATTAAATTGATGTATTACACATACGGACTCTGCTGCAGGTAAACCGGTGCATAACAAGTGCAGTATGATAGTTAGCGTAACTGATCTAATTAGCCATGTCGGCTGGTACTAATGCGACGTTGTATAAGTGGCGTATTAATTTTGAAAAATATACGTATACCGTATGAGAGGAGAGGTGTTGTCGAGTGACGTAATCCTAATGGCAAAAAGCGAAAGTACGTAAGGTTTACTTGGTAACGTAATTTCATGGGGCTGAAAGGTGTAAGGTCGCGCGGAGGATGGTCGGTAAAGTAGATCTCAACTCGACGAGCTGTCCGCCAAGTTGTAACTTACACGCGACTCACTCCGACGATCATTTTTCATTGTGACTGTTACGTGAACGTGAGCGTGAGTGGGAGAGGGAGAGGGGAGGGACGGCAAGAGGATCCGACCTGGGAATGGAATTGGGATATGTGTGTGCTTGGAGAACGAGGGAGAAGAAGCCGAGGACTAAAAGTAACGTATGAGGCGAGAAAGACAAGAAAGCTGGAACATATCATTCACGCCTTATTTCCCTAACCGACGACTCCCCCTGCGGCAAACCTACCCTCTGCTATGTTTTACCTAAGCTAAATACTTTCAGCAGTACTACCGATGCCGTAGAGCTGCGTGGGTTGAAGCATCTTATTTTTCGGGGGAGCAGGTTGTGTATTTTCAGAACGCCTATATTTTGGTGAAAATAATTTTTCCAGACAATGACTTTCGTACGCGATTTATTTGCTTGGTAAAAATCGTGAAATTTTTTCGAGTGTAGAAATACGATAAAAAGGATCGCTGGTTGAGTACGCTAATTTTCGGGTGGTTAAGGGGAAGAATTATTTATTTTGCATTTGCACGTCAATAACCGAGATTTCGAGTGATGCGGGAGGCACGTGACACGACGAAGGGGAACACGGAGTTCTATTTGCGTTTTAAAGGTCTCGCGAAAATATTGTACGAAAATTGCGTGAGATTCGCGAGGGTGAGAAAAATTTTTAACACTTCGGATACCCTCATCGTCGATAACACATACCGATATGGGTATTAATAATCAATGACACGTTTGTGACGCAACAAAAATTTTATGTTCGTCGATCGAATTATTTTAATTGAAGAAAATCTTGGATCGTCAAGATCAACTTCTATATCATCCTCCCGCAAAGGAACCAAACGTACGTCAAAGACCAATTAGAGTACTCTCGGCTTTCATCGATCATCCCTTAATACATGTTCATTTTTCAAGCTTCCTAACATCCATAGCAAACGTTAATCCCGCAGATCGAGTCTCTTGGAATGAAGCGAGCAAGTTCTCATTTTCATCAGGGCTAATTTCGATCCCGAACGAGATGCCACCTGCCACTACCCCCAAGGCAATAATATATACTCCGTCTTTCGTGCTCCAAGGACTTCATCCAGCAAAAGTAAAAGCGCGGTTCCTCCCTTTTTCCACAATTTCATAAAACAATGTTTCCCACAAAAATTCGTAGACAATGCATACTAAACAGCAGGGCAAAAGTCCTCACCAAATCTTTGGCATCCCCGGATAAGTTATCTACGTACCATACGTCAGCTATGAGACAAGACCGTAACTCCAGTTAGGCATTCGTTATCAAAACGTCAGAGCGGGGTCCAAAGACTAGTGTGCCGAGAGCCCTGGGGGCTTACACCGTAGACGAAACCAAGAGAGTTCAGACGAGGAACTGTCTGGCGCCATGACATTTAATTGTTCCTTTTACTTTCCCCCTGCTCGCCCCTTCGTCATCCAGTGCAGTCCGCTCGTAGATTCCAGCTAGTATGGAAATGCGAGAGGTTAACCATGCTCACTTTTACACTTGAATTAACATACTCATTTGTTTCTCACGAGTCTACCCCCCTGCCCCCTCCCACGACGTAGCACTCCGGTCCTGCAGTTAACCCTCTAGAGTATATCATCAGTAGGAAGCAGCACGTAACCAGCATGCATAACCTATACACGTGGACCAGCCAGGACGTACGATCTACGGGATCATCGCGTTCTGAGATTATTCATGACACTTGTCACTTGATTCCTGAAAGACCGACTTCTCCTTTGCTCCCATTCGACGGGACTTTTATTGCCGTCTCGATAAATAACCCAACACCCATGCATTGGGGAACGATAAAGGAGATATACGTCGTAAAGGTCTCCTAAGGGATAGGGTCGCCGCGAATAGTTTTTCCGCGAAAATTATAAACTTGAAATTTTTTTTTTCTACCTCATGAATATACATACTTTTTAATTCGAGTATATATATTCACGTTTTTCGTATCTTTTCTTGGGA
>NW_014333313.1:1577187-1598119 GCF_000341935.2 Cephus cinctus
CCACCCCCTCCAACGACGTATAAATCGCACCGTATTTTTCGCCATTAATCGTCAGACGCGTCTGCGACGTGAAAACGCTTACGCTCGTCTTTCGCACGAGGTGCGAAATCATATTGCGGTTTAGCGCGAGGTTCAAGGATTACCGGGTATACAAAGTTGCGAGAGCGGTGACGCGAAACTCCTTTCGCAAAGAAAAGTTTTCCTCGTTCCTCCGTGCGGTTTTATCGATAAGACTTCTGCCAAGTTTGTTCATTTGCGCTCGACGATAAAGCTAATTGCCAAGGAAAAATAGTAAAGGGTTAGAGGACGTAAAAGGAAGGCTGGACACGGTGTAGCGTGCAGGGATGTTTAAGATAGAAGGTAGATGGAAAACCGTAGGATATCACAAAATCTACCTTTGATCAATCAGACCCTGAGCTCACGGACGTCTGGTACAAACAAGCATGGATCTTGCGGACGGCCATTGCTTCTTCGTGAAAGTTCTATCCAGCCACTTCCTTTCGTTTGAAGTCTTTGAACGCGATTTCTTATCACGGTGCAGCAGACGTTAGCTAAAGCGTCTTGCGACTTCCGCATCCGTGGCTACGCAACATTTCAATTACTTATGGGGCTCATATTGCCTCTGTCTATCTTCATTTACCACGGATCTGAAGATCGCAGAGGGGCACAAAATGCCAATAGAATTGACCGCAGTCAAGTTCGGTAGTTCGATATTATATATACGTATATACAACCACGGCAAAATATATAACATTGTTACGTCGATTTCTCATGAATCATCGAAAGTCACGTGAGCGAGTATCCACTTTCATAGAAATTCTCGCCCAGAGTAAGGTCGTGAACGCTGTTGTTCCTTCGTGGATTACGACTCCCAGAGGAAGCTACCTCGGGTACAATTTCCGTCAGAACCAAGGACGAAGGAGCATTTACTGTTCTTATCTTGAGACAGCGTAAACGCTGGATAACACGAATGCGAGAAAAACTTTGTTCGTATATACCTATACAAGAAAAAGGTAAAAGCTAACGGAGTTCGTTTGAAATCCATTTATCCTGCAACGTACCAGACGTGTATTCCGTCACGGTCGCGTTACGTGAAAACGCACCTTGCATGAAAAGCTCAAACTAATTCGAGAGTTTCCATCGCGTCGCCCCGTGCCACTAGTACCAATGAATACGATATTATGACAAAGTTTACAACCAGCGATACGTCGTTAATAAATAGAATTGATATGGACGGGGAAAATTCAATTAACCCTCTCAAAATATTACCGGTAGCTGCTATTTATTCAGATTCGTATTATTTCTTCCTTCCTTCCTACCTTATCGTCGAGTCGAAAGGCTTTCGCAATAAATCATCGCTGCGAAATAACTCTATGAATAATGTATCGACGGCTGGAAGAACTTTTCACCCCCCATCGGACACGAAGATAAGACGCGGCAAAACACTCGGAATGTAAAACAAACGTATTCTCCTAAGAGAGTAAAAAGAACGACTGACATGGTGAATGGGCTGAAGCGGGTGAATGTGGCAAACGAGGTATATAGATTCCGGTTGGAGCAAAAAAGAGATTCAAAGTGAATCCACGGGATGAAGATCTTGAGTAAAAGTTTGAGTCCGCTACCGATCTCCACTTTGAATATGGCTTTCGTATAAATTCTAGGTTAATGCCGGGAACGAGTGGATTCTTGAGCGATTAACTCCAATTCGTTTTCGTGTGCATTACGAACCGGATCGACGTGGATAATTTTTGATTAACGATCGGCTCGATCTTTGAGCTCTTCGATAACGAAGATTTCAACTTAATATATCATAGAAGAGTGAAGACTTAACTTACCGATAGTCGGATCCTTCGCCCAGCTGTCTTACGGCTATTGGAAATTCGCTGGGTCCATGAGCTTTCAACAGTTCCTGAAGACGCACCAGGCCTTCGTTGTTCTCGTAAATGATGGTGAAACTTTTCCAGTCCCATGCCTTCACGAGATCGACGTACGCCTGAAAAAATACCAGATTGGACCTTCTGTATGTATCGGACTCTAATTAACTCCCTTATCTGACATTGATACTACGTAAATATTAATAACAATATTATTAATGAATAATAATAGAACAGTAATAATAATTTTAGTGTACAATATTTTTTTTGGCAATTACAAAAATCTATACTCCGGTCTGTCCCATTTACCTCTATGTGAATAATGGGAATTTGGGAACCATGGAAAAGTACACGACACGTTCGAAGCAGCCATTGGCAATGTCTTACCTGTTTCTTCGGTATACTAGACAGGTATCCCGGAATATATATTATCAAAGGGACGACTTTTCAATGGTTGCCGGGTGGGAAGAAGAAAGATGCGCAGAAACTGTATACACAGTGTAGGTAAGGAAGGGAAAATAGGGATGGGGAGGAGATGAGGGACCGGGTGTGTTGAACCCTATGAAATTCAGTGCGTAAGAATTTCCGCAATGTCCGCATCCACCGATGCGAGACTCCGGGTTAAATTTCTTTCGACTACGTCCATACGAACTATGCGTTTTTCACGAATCAGGCAATCGAAGCCATTTTCCTCAGTCGCAGAATATCTTCCGCGAAAAAAAAGACATGTTCCCTCACAATGAATTCAGTTTCAATTTCAGGAACGGTAAATGTGAAACCGAAGTAAGTAACTGGGGCGTGTAAATTTTTCCACCCTGGCGAGGCACCCTCACAGGCTACTACATATTTCACAGAACGAGTCAACCTTTCAGCCTTTTAGCCGGCAAATAGCTCGGTTCGCAGCGTCGTCCCCCCAATGGTCAAATATACCAACCGAAGGGCCTGAAGTTCGCCGGAAAGACTTTTTCGCATAACAATATATTCGCAAAACAGACTTTCGTATTACGTAATTCGCATTTCACTCTTCTGCCTTCGGTTAAAAGTTATAAATGTAAAGTCGAATAAAGATTGACGTCGGTTTTTACAAACGATACCTTTGGAACAACGTGAAAAATAAATTCTCTTCCGACAGCGTGCAAAAGTCATGTGTCACGTTGAAAAATGAAAGTTATTTCGTCCTAAGGACGCTGCGAGAACCGTATGAATAGGTAAACGCGATGGTCCGCGAGTACGAATGCAAATGTATGTAAAGACTCCTTAAAAAACCAATTTCGAAAAAGAAGAAAGTAAAAATATAACATCGTCGGACATCGGTATTAAGAATATACATATACGACGTGTATCTCGGAAGCGGAGACAATAAATTTACGATAAATTTATGCATGGCCACAGTATGGAACAATGAAATATTTATGCCTTATACATTTGTATGAAATATATCTGCATATCTGAAGCGAGCGCGCTAGGATTAGAGACTTTTTTTTCCCAAGTGTTTACAGCAACGCAAATCCGTATCGGAAAACTCGAGATGCAAGAGAAAAGTAACGTCTAGAGGGCGTTGCTGACGTTGTCTCATTACAAAAATAAGAAAAAAAAAAAAAAAAAATAGTAAAGATTAAAGATACAAATAAAACGAAAAATTTACACATTCCCGTGGAGCAATCGTTCCAAAACTTATTTAACAGGCAGAAGTATTCGGCAGACTGTCACGACTGCAGCCCTGACCTCATGAAAGTTCAAATACGTCGGGTTAGCGGCGATAACTTATAAATACAGACTTCGAGCTCCGAGCACAGTGCATTACGTATTGGCGAAGCGTGACGATCGGCGAAGCTTTCGCGGGCAATGTAAATTGTGCAGAAATATTTTACCAGGGAAGCACACCTCGCCGCGTCCTTTATCTCGGTATCGGTGAAATTCACCTACGATCATTTTACAGAAGTCAGAATTTATGATTGTTGGCCTTTACTATTTCAGGCACGTATGTGACTGAGTGCCTTACAGGTTGGAGGAGAAGAAGAGCATGGAATAGTTATGTCTATAGGTACTGCAGGTACAGCGCATACGGCGTATTCTCCCATTTATACAGTACTTTTCCTATGGTGACTGCAATGCTGATATGTGGTATCAATGGCAGCCACGTAGAATCATCGAAATTAATGCACCGTCCGAGGTGAACATTTTACAGAGTCAGTAAAATGGCAAGGAAGAAAGCCTCTATAGAAAGTACCAGCACTCTCGTTTTGATCCTTGCATACCCTGTACTTCTATCCTTCACCATCTTCATCTTACTCTCTGCTAACCCTCCGACTCTCTCTCTCTCTCTCTCTCTCTCTCTCTCTCTCTCTCTCTCTCTCTCTCTCTCTCTCTCTCTCTCTCTCGTCTTTCATACGCTCCTTCCCACCTCATTCCCACCGTGAACTAGACAAGAATGAGTGGAAAGGACGTTCAACTGGTTTGCGCGTATACATATTTTCAAGTTGAGCCGAGATAAAAGTAAAAGACACTGCACTGCTTACTAATGAGGACCGAGTACTTACGCCGACGTTGAAGGTCCCCACACATATTACGTGCGTCCCGACGTCGCCAAGCAGCGTAATGCTTTGCTATATAATATACCGAGAGTATAACGATGTCACCGAGACTCGTAAACGAGGATGTTCACCTTCAGTCATACGTCACTCGTTACGTAAATGTGCGTACAGCACGCACGTTTACGATCCCGTTGCTATTAGAACGGCAATTCTATAGGTTTCAGGGAGCGTGGAGGTAGATGACGACTAGACGCCCCGACGAATGTGTAATAAAGGATACATATATGCTACGTACGTAGTTGGTTACGTTTGAGTGTGATATTCTTTTCTTCATGTTATATATACAACGCATAGAGAATGTACAAGTCCATCTTGGAATATGTTTTTCATCTGGAAAAACAAAAACTACCGTTTGTTGTTACGTGCTTCACTGAATTTTCAGGTCTATAGCGGAGCCTAGAGGTTACCACGTGGAACAGGAAACGGAAGTAACGAGTTTCCAGGGTCTCGCGCGACGTAGTAGGAAACTGCATAACCTCGTGGTTAATTTATTTCTTACGGAACCGTGTAGCGACGCTTTATAAGGTCGGAGAATTCCATAGCGCAGGGGCAACTCGACTAGGTTGGAGAATATATTAATCGTGACAGGGGTTGATTTTTAAAGGAATAAAAATATAACCGAGCCAATTGAGTAGAGCGGACAAGAGGGATGCAATCACGGTAACGCGACTGCTATATAAAAAAAAAAAACTTTCATTTTTTTGTTGCTTTTCCCACTCTATCTTATGTATTTCTCGATCTCTCTACTTTAAACGAACTCTGTATTTGCTCTACGGTTTTCCATTGCCTGTGCGCTGCTCTTTGATTGATGAGCTTAAAAGGAAAAATGTACAGTTTCTATAAACTAGAAACGTAAAATTTTTTTTTCTTCTCTTTCGATTCATTCTTTTTTTTTCTGCAAAAAGTCTGATCAGAATTTTCTGAACGCCTCGCAATACGCGTAATGAAGTCTAGAACGTATATTTGTATATCCCATAGAAATTGATCGCGTATACGTATATATAATTACAATTATAGAAATTTGTTTCACGCAACATTCAGTGAATTTTTTAGATTTTTAAGGAAAATTATGTATCTGTGAAATTCGCGCGGAGACAAGTCAAAATGATATTCCGAGATAATTTTAGTTTTTTTTTCATGCTCTGCTTTTTCCTCGACGCTACACTAATTCTGCGACGTCGTATAATTTATTGGCAAAAAAGATGTTGAACCGAATAGCCAAATGGTTACACGCGTGTACAGCATCAAGCCTTTCACCTTCAACGTAGTTTTTAACAAATTACTACATTTAATTGCGAGCTGACAGCTGCTCCGTACATCAAACTGTCCACGGTCGCTGGTCGTTGCGATCAGCTTATTTTACTACAGGGTACAAAGTATATAATAAATCGTCGTCGCCTGCAGCCCCCATTCGCCGTTTTATTCCACGGTTCAGCCTTCCGAATGCTTGTCTAGTGAATGACCGTCGGATTGCAAGGTGCACTGTAATTGCAGCGTCGCGTTGCAATTCTCTACACCATGTTGCTGCACTACCAAACCGCTCCTAGTCCACATTCCGACATTCTCTTTGTAATGAATAAAATGTAAAATTAAATAAATAATGATACGATAAATATAAAACTCTATAACTTGACATGGAATATATGTATAAAACTACTTTTTCCTAAACTATTAAGTTATAAGGTACGAGATAACATTTATTTTGATATCAAAGATTAATCGTCAAATAGAAAAGAAAATTGGAAAAAGATTCCATGTAAATGGAGCTTAAGAGCCTTCACTCAGTTCTGGTTGCACTATCGTTGAGAGCACTGAAGAAAAAAAATACGAAGATTACCTTCCATTTCTCTGCTTTCTCTTCTTCTCTCGATCTAGCACAAATAATGCACTGCAAATTATTTTTTTATAATCACTAGTGCACTTGTAAATAATGCATCTCGCGCCTGCGTAATAACACGTTCACCCCTCGTTTCCCTCCCAGTATCGTGTTTTAACTGCTAATCTTGTACTGACAAAAAAAATGAAATAGTTTTTTGTAACACCCCGTATAATCCCTAAACGATATATCTTTCGGGTATCGAAATCCATGGACGTGTATTTTTGAAAACAGGACGAGGAATCTCCCCCCTAAATCTTCTGGACGGTATCCCATTCGCGTTAGGGGGACATACAAAAGGGCTGCCTGGACCCGTATGGGAGGCTGTATAACGTACGCTCTATCGAAAAATCACTTTTTATTATATATCGACTCAAATCACTTTACCGCATCGTCTCGGTTCGCAAATTCCTGACGTAAAAACCGTATAGCTTTCATATTTCGAAGGAATCGTCCCCCAGAGCCAGCATGGCAATAAAATTCGTCGCGTGCCGCACGTAATCATACAGTGGCGTCTGTGCAGATGAAAAATGACTGAACCTAATGCTACTTATGGGAGTATATTTGAGAGGTTGATATTTTCACGAAATCCCGCAGTTCCCGTATGCCAGTATCTACTCGGAACAGTGTTGCCAGAAATACGTATACGCACGTTCACCGTACTTAAGCACCGCTGCTCATCGCACTCTAAATTATTTTTTTTAGTCCCTTACTCAGCGAATCCTCTTATTCTGCGGGATTTCCTTTACATTCAACTACGAGCACACATCATGGTCCGACAGAGCTTCTCCGAGGGTCTGACGAAAAAAAAAAAAACTTTTCGAGATGCCTGGTCATTACCGTAATGTCCACTTATCCGAGGGGTGGTAGCAGTGTGCTCGTTTGTTTCAATTATGATCTCCCCACCAAAACAGTTTTTCAGTTCGAAAGTTACGAAAGAACCGGAAGACTGATGTGTTTGAGCGAAGTACAATAAGAGCTAGACGAATGCCAGATCGTCCGTTTTTCCTTGATTAGACATTTCCGGACTAATCGTGAGAATTAATAGGGGTTCGCTACGAAGTGAATTTTGGGTAAATTGTAGGACGGAGGTCTTAACTGGTTATTACGAAAGTCGTTAAGTGGGATACAGATTGAAAGTGCGAACTTTGCCAGTGCAAAACAATTATATATCGTCAAAGAATATTGAGGGGAACAAATTTTTATTTTTAATGACGGAACATTTTCTTTTGTCGTATTTACGCACGAAGATGGGAGTGAGCGAATTATACTCCAGGGAAATATACCAACTATTTCCAATATAATTCCGTTGATCGTGCCGCGTAATTTATTTCGCGCCTCTCCACTTCCAAGCGCGACTCCTTGCATACTTATTGGATATTGATTTTAACGCGAATTCTTTTTTCTACACTTTTTCATTTTCCTTTTGCTGTACGAAGCACGAGTCTCGATTCATAGCAAGTCTCCAAGGGCGTGCGATTCAGTTTGATATTTGTACGCATTGAAATTATTATTGGAATATCTATTGAGCTCAGTGGAATGTAATAGTGTTAAGGGTAGGTAATGCCGTGAAAGTAGCTATTCGATGAAATAGGGGTTGGGACGTTAATAAGATGTCGCAATAAGATAAATAAGAGACTTGTGATTCTTTTCAATGGTTCTTTACTGAATTTTCAAAATTACTTAAACCTAATGAACGTGAGCTTTGAAGTGTACCTAATTATTGAGGGTGAAGGAAAGTTTCGTTTTGGTGGGGGAATATGAAAATCTGCAAAGAAAATCGAGCCCGTGGGGATAACAAAGTTTTCATGAAAGGAGACTCGCGGGTATTCCAAACTAACTCAAATAATTACGTATCATTACGTTAATAATATTTGTGGACAAAATCCTCGATAGGACCAAACCATCATATTCGACAGAAATTTTAATGACGGACCAACCGCCAAAATATAAAAACGATTTTTCGATATCTCAAAGCATTTTATAAAGCGTCTTTAACATTGTACTTACAGATACAAGAATTTTGGAAAAAATAAAAAAAAAATAAAAAAATTGTTCAATGAATACAATAAGTAGCCAATACGTCATCCATTAAAGAAAAGGGGAAATAACATTTTCCTTTTTTCCAAATACAGCGAGCGAGAGTCGACGGACATAAATAACACATGGGAGGGCAGTAAAGAGGGGCAAGTCGGATATAAAGTGAGAATAAAATTGACACGAAATATCGTAGGGACGCGCAATTGCAAATAAATCGGAAATTCTCCAAAAAGTCGTCTGCCCGACGCAACTGAGAATCTCTTTGAATTCCCAGATTCCCAGAATACTCCAGACGCAATCTGGTCGGTATCTTCAATGGCGTTGATTAGTAAACCTCACCCTAGAGATAAACGATTGAAAGCTACGTACAGAGTAGTATATAAGCGTGCACGTACAATTGAAACTCCAAAGTAGAATTCAGAGTATTGAGCGTTTCAAGAATACCCTTGCTTTAGTACACGTATATGTATATTCCTGGAAACATTAGTATGGCCGAGGTACTGAGTGTGGAAACTGTAACGAGGAATGTGCCCGGACCGTATACGTAGGAAACGTTACAAATTGAATTCCAACGGAAACACAGTAGCTGATACGACCAATCACAATAGCTACAGTAATATCCAAGCATCTACGGTACCAGTTCATTATCACAGAAGGATTGTTAAATTATTGGTATGACTGCAACTGTAGTCCTTGCGGTTCATTCACTGCGTACCAGCCTTTATTACCTGTATTATTGTACGTCATGAAATTGCGCGAGTCTATCCATTCCGTATAACGAGTAAAATAGCTAAGGTTTCATCGCACAACAAAAAAGTGACAATTTCATGAAAATGACAAGGAAGCCTTGTAAAAATGACAATTTAAAAGAAAAGGAGAATTCATAAAAATTCCGAAAAAAAAATCCAATAGCATTGTTAGTGGCTCTCAATGGTACATTTACTATTGGCGTGATAGTTTGAAACCAACAGAAGACAAATTCAAAGCCATTTTAAGAGCTCGGGGATAATTTGATTGTTTCGGCAACATCGGCTCGGTCGAACTTATCCAATTATTCCCGAAACGAATGCATTAAAGTTTCAAGATGGAGTCCATCCATTCTATCTGGGCGAATCAAAGATCTTAGCTATAGGTATATATGGTACGTTAGCGCTTTAATTTTCTCGTGGCTTCTTTCGGGCTCCTTTGATCCTCGCAGCAGGATTGAACTGCAAAGGAAAATATATTTCTTTTGCGAAGTGTCTCCCGACTGAATCGCTTCTCTCTGACTCGAAGACTATTTTTATTTTCGAATCTATATTGACGCTGATTAACGATTCCTTGCATTTTGCATATCCGTCCGTATAGCAAAATACGAAAATCATGCATATAGAAGAGCATCGTCGTTCCTTTGAGGAATATACGGAATTGAAAATGACATTCGCTAATACCCAGTACGTGATAAATTGAACGAAGACACACGAAACTCCCATGATACTTTATCATTGCACGTTGCGGTTAAATCTCTCATCGAATTTATACCCGTATAACACGGCGGTAAATGAAGCGTCTACACGATATCAGATACAATGAGAAACTTGTGAATTTAACGTAACGTTTTCGGCTTCCTTCACGCATATATTGTACTGATATTAATGCTAATTTTCTCGAAATTACGTTTCTGGTATCACGCATATATAGATATATATTTATGTATGTAACCGATGCATCATCTAACTCTAGAATATATATATATATATATATATATACACGTATATGCATACATAATCTACTATTATTGCAGCACTGCAATATTACCGACTATTTGAATAGATCTTCGGTCCGTTGCACTCAAGATTACAAACCTGAATCTATTGCAACAAATAGTCTACCAAACCGTTTGCCAGGGCGTTACAGTACATAAAATTAAGGCCCTAATAAAACGAAGGTATAAGTCATATATCAGAGACAGTGGAATTTTAATTAAAAAGAGTATAAACCAGTAGCAAAATGCTTGTCGGATTAAAGTGTACCTGAGTGCATGTCAAGTAGGACGGAGTCCTCTACCATAAAGTGATAATCGCAACACACGGGCGAATCCCGTCTTAATTCGTCGTGCGCGAATACGAAGATTCCCGGTGTGGAGCCCAGCCGGTTGGCACAGTAGCAAATATTGAAGGAGTGCCAAGTGTCCCGAAGTATTCGCGACTGGAGTAGCAAATATTGGAAAAGCGACGAGACTCGCCGAGAATCTGCGAGAACTCTTATTATCCCGGGAAGCAGGTCCTTGCTTTTAAGTAGCAAAGAACCTAAGTTGGTGGATGAGCGGCGATAGGACGGAAGCGGGTGGGGGGGCAGAAGAGAGGGGAGACACGTTCTCCTTCTCTCGGAAGTTTCAATTACTTCGGGATCTCGACTTCCCTTGGATTAATGAACGAGCCACGCATCTTGGAAGCAGAGCTGGCAAAGAGCTACGCACTGTATTCAGGACAACGTAACCCAGGGTAAAAGGTCATTACGAGATGAGCTAACTGAGATGAGATAAAAAAACTTTCTCGAGTATGCTTAACTATCGCCAAATATCTTGGCGGAATGCGCATTCCGTACGTCGGAGTAGAGAATGAAATTTTCCAGGGTATCGAAGGATATACTTTTAAATGGACCGTGCACTTTGAACGTCGGTGTAAGTAATATTGAGCTTAAAATACGTACCTTGGATAACGTTGTAGGATGTGGGTAAAGATTGACAAGACAGCTCTCCCGTCTGAGTCGATAGTCCCAGCGTGTCTCCAAGTGTGGTATTTCCATGGTGTCGCAGATGCTCTGCACGTGGGAGGCCGTGTGCGCACTCTGCGGGCCGAAAATCGCGGCTACCCCAGTCTTGAGTAAGTGGCATACTGAAAAGTGAAAGAAAAATTGGATTTATAAAAATAACATTAGTGTAAGCTTAGAGGCGTATGCGTAGGGTATTCAAGGTACCGTTGTATAATGTATGATACACGTGTACCTACTAGGCCATTATGAAAGCGGAAACGGGACAGGCGAGGGTGTGGTGGACGAATTTCATACTCCTGAAACACATACTGTACCCTGTTGTAAGCTCAACAATTTCATTTAGTCATTTCGCGAAGCAGACGTAAAGCATAAGACACGGGCTTTTATATCCCTTGTCTACATCTCGCCGTGATAACCTATGTAGAAGCGCTGCGCATCTCGCACGTAGAGACGTTCCGTTTCGCTCAGCGAGGAATTACGAAGGGAAGGTCGAGCAAAAGTGCTGACGACTCGAGAAACTTTTATTTTCGGGCGATGTTACATTTTCGAAGCACACAAAAGGGCAGATAGCGAACGATCTTAGCATTTATATTCCAACGGCGCGACACACGCATGCTGTGTCGAACACGTGATGGCCGCGCACCTGATACGTGAAAGCTCATCGAAAGTAGCGATAGCGTGAAGGAAGGAATAAGAACAAGCGGAGCTGAGACGAGTCTCGTAAAGAGAAGAGACGTGGGTCAAATACGGTGACGTGATAAGAGCAAAAGGAGATATTTAACGGATGCCACGTGGTTAGTCCGATATTGAGATGAGAATATGGGAAAAATGTTAATTTATATTATGCAGAGGATATATTCTACAGTAATGGATTATACCAAGGGCATATATCTGTATATTATATATTGATTCATGTGTCTTGTACGGGTACGTACGCCATATGTAGGTATGAAGAAGATTCTGTCTGATCCATATAGCGAAGAGGCTGCGAGCTCTGATTGCTGAATAAATTCGGATAAATCTTCTCCTTTCAATCGGAGATTTAATTTGGTGAATAAATGTTTTTGTTACTATCGTTACGGTAGAGCGGTCGACCTCGTACATGGAACACAAGTTCCCGGTCGATTACTGGAACTGTTCTCTGGGCAATAAATCTTAGTAATGGTTCCGCTAGTGGTGTGCGATCAAATCCCGAGGGATTTTTACAGAACAGTAGATGCCTCTCGCTATGGGCATGGACATTGTTGTTTTATAAATTCTTTTTTTATTCTCGAGCACGACCATGTGCAATTCTAAACTCTTATGGGGGGGTTGGCAGATTTTTTGACATGTTGTAGATTTCGTGGCAGAAAGCTATAATATTCGCGACTGAAGAACTTGAGTGAAATTATAATGAGAGAAACTTAATGAAGAACTTGAGTGAAAATATTGAGCCGATTTAGAGATAATATATTGCCTTCCGGTCCTCCGAGGATGAGTGATAACGGTCATCGAGTTTTTGGAAAAGCTGCTGATTTTATTTTGATGCTTTGTCCATTTTTTTTTTCATGTACCTATACACGTACAGTACGAAGATATAGTGTATGCTATTGCATAACCGGAAGTGAAGCTACGTCAGAAATAATAATGACGGAACGTGCCAAGAGTGACATTCATAATGTTATTTTTTCCCGCGTACTTTTTTTACAGCATTCAATCTTCGCTTTACTTCTCAGTCCAGCGAGATACCGTCGTGACGATCCATCTTCCAGGTCCCGGAATTCTTTGGCGTCATCATTCTCAAAATTCACATATCCGATACATATTCTCATCAGTGATAAAAAGTAAGGACTCGGAGGTCTTGGTAACTCCGCGTAATACTTGTCATAGCCCGAGGCGTTTTGAACGCGTGGTTCAAATATGAAATGTGCAACTGCCATATTGAAATTCTGGATGCAATTTCATTTGGCTGCCGCGGGCAAAGAGATGCCATCTTAACGCGTGTGCCAATCGATTCTCGATGATTTTATTTTGCGTTTCCTTGAGCTTAAGTTCAGTGCAATAAGACTATTAGCAAGGAATGTAGTCCCTAATAATTTAAATACTTTTTATGACACCCAAAAATGAAAGTACAAATTTTGAATTTTTATTTGAAAAAACACCTCGTCAGACGTACAATTATCAATAATATTTGCAACTTGGAAGTGTCTCACGCGCATTAACGAAGCACGTAATTACTATCCTCGCTCTATCTCTTTCTCTCACCCTCATTGTCCCACCCTTTGTTATATTCCTGGACATCCTCTCTCTCTTTCTCTACCCCTCTCTCTGGCAGCTTGTCTAGCGCGAACTAACCTAACGTCAATGGAAGCTATTATGCCGCTTAGTAAGCATCTTCCTCGATAGCCACTAAGTCATCGAGGTCTGCATCCCTGTGGTTAGAGGTGGTGTGTATCTCGTGGTACAGAAGGTACTGTTCTACCTACTGTATCCTACAGTTCTACTGTAACGTCCTGTAGATACAGTAGGTACAGTGGTGGAAGCTACAGTCAGTTGGCAGCAGTGCTTCCCGTACAGGAGATAGGATTATCGCTCGGTCATGCATCAAAGCTAGTTACCCACTATAACTCTGTGCTTGGCGATAGTCGCTCTCTTGGGAACACTTTCCCTCTCCTCGCCTCTTCACCTTTCTGCTACTACATTCTCTCACAGACTCTCGCATCACTTCCGTTTACATGACACTTTGTGTCTTGCGATAATAAATTTTATTTATCGTCATTTACATCGCCATCCCCCCCTATGCTCGTGCATCCGTTATATTTAACATCCGCTTTGCTACGTACGACATACAGAAATCAAGCTGAATTTGTTGGATTCTATATAAATTATTGATATTCGTTTGATTACACCATTCGTAAAATTTTTACTAATATCTTCGTGGGATGCTTATAGGAAGATACGAAGAGTTTAGTTGGTATGAAGATTTCGCATAGATCAGAGTGACAAACACCATTATTATAGTCAGGGCTGTAATTTAATTTAGCAAGTACAGAGCACGGGTCAGCGATCATCATCCCTTCTACCGTATCCAAATGGTCAAAGGCCATTATTACAGTTGGGCCTTTGCTAACTCGAAATTGAAAATCCATTGAAAATCTTTAAAGTAGTTGTCGCAAATAATTTTTGCGCCATGAATAACATATTGGCAATTGCATTGATTTTTGGTGAAAAAAAAAAATTCATACACAGCGAATGGTCATCATTACTGATTGGACCGTTAAGAAAATCGATTTTTCAAATAGAAGAACGATCAGGATTGTCCTATAGAAATGAGAAAATATCTTGAGTCAAAGGTATCGAAGTAAGAGAAATAGAAGGGGAGAAAGATGTGACCTTCGACATTGGTCGCTTCTATCTTGAAACTCCTGCGGGATCAGCTTGAACCCTCTTTTACTACAACCCTTATTTAATCCCCCAAAGGAAAACCGAATCCGTTCAGCGAATGGGAACCCAATTCGAAAATCGTGTGCCTCGCATCTTCTATATTGGTAAAGGAGTCATTCATGCGGTTTCTTAACGATAAAGGGACGAATCGCGAAGAAATTAAGCCTTCACGAACTTCGCCCCGACAATTAATCCTTTGCCAATTGAACGTTATTACTCTCGTGAAATCATAGCGACATTCAAGCTAACTTTCCGAGGGTTAATTCTTGCTAATTCCAGAGACAAACTAATTCTAATTCGTAAACCTGTACTCCTCGCAGAACGACCCGTATAATTTGTTCAATTGACATAAAACTTTCGACTATTGACATCAACCATTTTGATTCCACAGGCTTATCAAAGTTAGTCATATTGGCCCTGTCTACCAACTTGATAAAATTGTCTCTCCCTTGATCCCAGCTGCAAGAGGACCCGATAAGAGATCAATTTTATTCCTCTTTACTTTCGATCAAATCACACGAAACACCCGGTATACTATACTTGCTAATGCAAATAACATTTCGATAAACCGAATAAGCGAATAGTCAATGTAAAGTAAACGAAAGACTGTTACCGTATACAGACAGGTATTGTTATATCTATATACACTTCGTACCCACGTGTACGGTATAGCATATACTGAATTTGAAACACCTGGAAAACTCTATGCTACTACGTGTCTCGGATCACGTTCTTAGACGTATGCGTCATGTAGTCCTATACGAGAAATCGATTGGTTCGAATCGATATACCTATCGACAAGTTAGAGAGTTACAGGTACAAATATTTGACTGAGTATCTCTGGAGGGACCCGGAATCTTGCCGAAGGGCAGATTTTGGCATTCGGCTATTGGCAAGCCACTTTCCGATACCTGGACGATCTCATAACATACAAAATCATATTTATACGGTATCCATTATTTATAAGCGACAAGGACCGGCAAATTTGCCTAGTGATTTTATAGGTAGCTAAACTGTCAGAATTTATATTGAAACGCGTAAAGTATAAATTGATTTTTACCAAGTAACTTTCTCGAGTTCATAACCTGTACTACATCATTCAAAATTGAGTTTCCATCCTTTCGATACCTCTCCTCCCTATTTTATATACCGTATGCCCGATGTCCTTGAGGAGACAGAGATGGGGCATAACACGAAATCCGTTTCAGCATCCATATTAGATACTGCGGCGGCCTCGAATAAGGGACAGGAAATATCAAAGAATTTCAAATCCCTTGAAGACAATCTCGAGGGAGTAAGTTATCGTAGGCCGAATATGAAAAGCGCAAAGATCAAAACCATTCCGGGCTCCTTTCTCTGTTCCCTTCCCCAAGGTACGATCCGAAGACTCTCAGGCAATCGCATTAAGAATCGTCGGTTTATTCGCCGGTGAAAGATCAATAAATTCGCAAGTCAAGTGACTTTTTGGCGACGTATCGTTTATACGTCTCGAGGGCACGCTCGCGAGTATACATCCTTGGCAAAGGAAAATGGGCTGAACGATCTTGAAGTATAAAGCGCGGGGCACTTCGTCTTGTAAGCCCGGCAGTGTCGGATCGTAGCTCACTGGGGTTCGCTTTCGTGACCGACATAAACCCTTAAATAATGTTAACATAATGGACGGTGACATAAAATGAGAAAAAAGTGTCTAGCGTCTAGTCGAGATAGGCGACCGTGCTGTTCTCCCTACCACTCCCTACCACCCCCCTACACTCCCATCAACCCCTCCCGCGCCGTTGCCACGCAAACCCTTGGGATTTTCCGATATCGATCTTAATGGGATATTCTGTTTTATGGCCGGTCGATTCGAATCGGACGTTCGTTGAGCTCCAATCGATTCACGCGCTATTGCCACCCGCCGCGTTTTCCACAACAATAATTTTCTGAGCAGTGATTGTGTGTGGAAATATCGGAATCGATTGATATACAGCGATTAAATCGTATTGATATACGTCATTAACGAGTACGTCGTGTACCGTGAAGAATGAGGTGCGAGATTAAAATATTTGTAGGACGAAAGTTTTTGACATTCATAAAGTTTAATATTTTCACGCGCGTTCTCGGTGCGATATTGAAATATTTTGAGGAAGAAACATTTTTTACGTCGCGTACAGAAAGTACATTTACCTCGAATCGATAGTACAGATTGTCCGTGATATTCATAAAATATGTCAAGTTTTAAAGAATTTCTTATAAAATATGTCACGCGGATACGAAGGTCTGTTATGAAAAATGTGCATTTTAATTAAACCTATGTATATACGTATACAAGGTTAGAATTTATTTATAAATAAAGTGCGAGTGTATTAGATTGATAGAATTTTGATATGAGAATAATATAATTTTATGGACCCTTTAAACTTATTTTATACGTGTTAATCAGTGTCAGACGTCGATTATGAAGATTGATATAAATCCTTGTGGAAGATATGGTACAGCACAGGAATTTCTAGTAGGAATCTACGTTACCGACTTAGAGAATCTACTCGGAGAAAGATAATTGGTACAATTAGCGGGACAAGCGGTCGTTAGTTCCTCGGCGAATTAATCCCCATTGGATAGAGAAAATTATAGCTGCGAGCCCGTAGGTGACAGTGAGTGACATTGATTGGAAGCCTAAGGGTATCCCGAGAAAAGCTCTTGTCCTGCAAGATTTCCATGAGTCGGGATTTCTCTCGTTTATCAGAGAAACAGAACCCTACGGTGCCTTTGGTACATAGGTATATAATTTTACAATATGTACGCACTGTATATATATTACTGTACATATATGTATGTACAGCTAGATGAGGATAATATATCTTTGAATAAAAAAGTCTCCCGACAATCTTCGTTGCCTCGCATCTTTAATAATTTCTGTGTCAACCACAGTGTTTTGTTGACGCGTCCAGAAAATAAAAAAAATTACAACGAACATAAACTATTATTACTCGTTATCATTATTTTTGTGGCAATTATCGGCGTTAGGTTAATTCGAAAAAATTAACACGAAATATCCACAGGATATCTCTTCCTAAACTCAAACAAACGGGATGATTGTTTAGTTAACGAGTTGCTTACCAATGTTAGACTGTAACCATGGGATTATGGTAATTCCTTGGAGAGCTGAGGAGAATCAGCAATTCCAAAATATCTACTAAGGGAGAGATACGACCTGAGTGCAAGTATATAACCCAATAGGTATACAGGTATACAATCCAATGTCTAAGTATAAAAGAAGAAGAAAAAGATAAATAAAGAAGGAACAAATAAAACAATAAGGAGTAATGGACATCGCAGGAGTGATTTTAATCACGTTGCAAAGATAAAATCTAATTGTACTTTAATCTGTCTAATCACGTTTTCATGAAACTATCATAGCGATAGCGAGTTTAGGGTTTATACAGCTCTATTCTACGAGCTTAAAAAACGGCATCGAATAGAAACGGGTAAAAATTAAAAAAAATGGAAATTATTACGCAAAATGAAAATTTGAAACAATGTTTTGTTGCAGCACGTAAAGCTTGTAACCATATTCGCCCGAATGCACTGAAATAAAACCACCGTAATTCGTGAATCGTGAAATGAATATTTTATATATCTATAGATGGTTATTGAGGAGTATCGCATCGTCATGGTTCTATAAGACAGATTGAATGGACGACCCTAAGGTTTAGTTGGTGCAAGACTCCTGAATAACCCTATATGCTTCTTCGTTCGATAGCCTCGTATCATTTCAGCTGCCAGGTAGGATTTATAGTAGCGAGTATAAGTCGTTCCCGAGTCACCTAGTTTTGTCAGTAGCGTAAAATAGCTATAAATCGTAGCACCGACTTCCGTTTTGGCATTGAATCTTGAAGTAGCGAGAGATTCGCGAAAACTACGTCCAACGAATCTTAGTGCACTCGAGCATCCATATAAAGTAAACTGTGTAAGACAATGAGTAACAATAATATACGTATATGGGGTATCGTTAGCGAAAGGCAAAAAGAGGCCATATAGCGAAATTGAAAAATTCGCGAATACATTACGTCGAACAAAATCGGCAAGATCGGAATTTCTACGCACGAAAGAAATAATCTTAAAATGAATAGCTCGCGATAAGAAGTGTCGGGCCATCTTGAATTTTCTTGCTTCAGTAAGTAGAGATTTTTTTTGCAACTCGCGAAAAATACGATATATCAGAACGGACGGAGCTTCTTTTCTCATAGTTATTTATACTGAACTCTCTAAATAATAAAGCAGCCAATTCCAAAGAACAGCCATTCCATTTGCCCTGTTTCACGTAAATATACGTTTCAACGGTATACCGCTACACCTTTCTATCTCGATTGATTTCCCTAGTCGCAGATAAGCGAGAATTACACGGAGGAACGCATCGGCGAACGTCAATGCTCTACGATGCGCCTGTAATATTTTTCAAGAAAATTCTATCATCTTCCGACTCTCTTCTCATCTTTGAGGACTTTTAAGCTTCTCTTTTTCTCAAAGCACTGAACCAAAAGCCGTTCATTTTACACATTCCTACAGCACTACGTTATCTTGGCTTCTCCCCTTTTCCTTCCCCTGCCTCCCACCTCAAGTCTCTTTGCTCATTCCAGTGTACCTAATAAAACATTATTGCCTGCCAATTCAATGCGTTGCGATGAAAAGAAAACACACTCAATTTTCTTTCGTTCAAGTGGCAATCGCATACAAACGGAATCAATCGCCACGTTGCAAACAATAGAAGAGCGCGTGTACTGAAAAGTCCCAGGTGCATAAAGTATAGGGAGTCCTGGGAAAACTGTATTAAACAGAGCATCAATGAAGCACGTATGAAATGAATTACAGAAATTTCGGTTAATGTAAGCTAATCTATGTGGTACGTAATAATCGTTCGTGTTATATTGACGCTGTATATGATGTGCAGTGAATTTATTGGTCTTAATCATCATGGCACCGATCCATACAAAACGCATAAAAACTGGAATCGTCATACAAATTCAATGCGAACAAGCCCTTTTTTTAACATAAAATTTAACGACAACAGTAAATTTTACGAAGGAACTTAAGTTCGTTATCAAATTAATAATCAAATTTAATTATGATCGAAAAAAACCCGTAAAATGGCGGATAGTGTTTGATCAATTTACATAGCAGTCCTGGTGAATTTACCAGTGGCAATACATTACAATTGCGAAAGCTCTCAAGTACAGTTACCAACAGGATGCCAGTATAAGGGCGCCCGGGAAAGCTTTCATAAAGTGGACATTTTTAAAGCCCAACTCTACGACGCCATCTATCCTTATGAAAATACATCGTTGTCGTTCTGCAAAACTGTTAGATTTACCTTCTCAAGCAAATAAGAAGCATTCAGCCTCGATTTACGCTTAGCGAAAAAAAAAATAAAATGGATTAGTTTCTTATAGCTATGAAACCGAATGGAGTACCTATTTTCACGTTACTCGGCTCTATATCTACCCTTCCGCTACTGAGATTCCTGGACCAGGAAATCCGCAGGAAGGAAGAGGCTGCAAGACTCTACTTATATCGTTTCGCCAATTGAGATACAGCCGATTTCCTGTTTTCCTGAAAACTTCATCCTGGCGTGGATCGAATATGCGCGCCCTTAGACCTCGGCCAAGGCTCAAGGAACTTTACCTACGAAAGTTTATAAATTACCTTAATATATTGACTTAAAAGCTTTTGAGAATGAGCGGACCGAATAAACCCGCTTTTCCTACTTGCGAAACGGGAAACTTTACCAAAGTTTATTTCGTTCAAGTATACCAGTCGGCTTAAGCATGCCGTGCAGAATTACGTCGATCTGTTATATAAATTTCTATGAGAGAAAGCCTTACCCGAGAATAATGCCAACTCTATCAAAAGTTTATTTCTACGATTTTACGCAGTTTTTTTATTAACCGAACGAGAAATACATATACATATATACATATACGAGCCATCAATAATTACCAGCGAAGCTCAAAGAATTTCTAACGTGAAGGTACGACGAGTTGAATTCTCAAAAAAAAAAAATAAAAAAAAAAAAGAACGGCTAGATCTGGTTAACGTCAAGCGCAACGAGCATCTTCTCGTAGGAGATTTTATTCTTGTCTACTCGCTGGAGTAGTCTACGCATTGTGAGGATCAGTCCTTTTATTTTCTCCCCGGAGACGTCTGCTAAGAGGCTTAGCCGACGAATGCAACCAGCTGTCCAGTAATAGTTGGTGCCGTTACACTACTGGCTTCTCTCTGACTAGACACTGGAGGATGCGCTTGGGCAAATAGAGACCGAGAAACCTTGAGGGGGTTACGTTGCAGAAAATAAGAGTAATGAGCACTTCCTGTACCACCCCCCCCCCCCCCCC
>NW_014333313.1:1598270-1626356 GCF_000341935.2 Cephus cinctus
CCCAAGGATAAGCTCCGTGCCTGGTAGCTTATTTCTCTTTAACAGCCAGCTGCCAGACTCGCAAGCTTATTATTTATATGCTTCACGGTATGGGGATCAGGTGGAAGAGGAAAGCACAGACTAGAGGAAGAAGGAGGTGAAAAAAGGTATAAAACGAAAGACAAAAAGACATTTCAGACTTCATGCAATTTTAATGGACTGTATTATCCTGAAGGATCCGTCTAATAAAATTAATTGCTATTGACTGTAACGGTTCACTGAGTTAAATCGATCGCCGATCTTAATCGCTGATCGCTCCGATCCCCAAACCAATGATGTAATTTAATCGACGTGAACTTTAGAAACAGTCTCTGACGCGATTTTCCAATTTCCATTATGGACTCGAACTGACCATGGGACTCATTCGTTTACGGGGTCGTAAGGGTTTACCCTGAATATCCAAGGGTCGTAAAGGCCTGTAAGGGAAGATCGAGTTATCACGCACGATCGGCCAATGTTTTCGCAAGGTCAACAAATGGGGTCGAGAGTTCAGTAACGTTACAGTTCAATAGTAAGTCGATCTCTGAATGGCAAGGACAATCAGATCGATGCATTGCCTAACAACGACTGAGCATTACCCAGAGCCGGATATAAATCAAGTTTACCAATTGACGAATTTCAATTGGAACCGGAGTTTTGTATAGCTACGATCAATACCAACCAATGGAAGTTATCATTGAAAGGGTCATTGACCGTTTCCTATAAACCGTTTCGATTTGTTTGAATGCCGACCAGAAGCTTATCGATCAATAAAATCGTCATTATCTCTCACGAGTTTCCAGTGGTCTCCGATCGTGAACTCTTCGACGTTCCACACTTCAACTTCAAATCCCAGTTCACCGCAATCTTCTTAAGCATCTTCGAGCTGTGCTCGAATTACGACGAGCCACTTGGTTTTCTCGCCACTCGTTAATATTCAAGTATGACTTATGACGATCACAATTAAAAATAAATGTCTGGTTATCAGTCGAAAATATTACGACCGTCAGTTCGGTTGGATCGGATGAAAAATTTTTTTTTCTATACACGTGGTATACTTATTTCGAAGATTCTTAAAAAACGCTGATCCCAATGTCTATACGTGGATTAATGGTTAATAAATCACAAATAAATCGTAACCTTAAATAAAGCTTCCTATAAATATGCTATAACCTCGTAACCAGCACGGTAGCTATATTTTTCAACGTCTGTCTCGATACCAACTGCATCCAAGTTCTGCCTGTGTACAGCATTACAGCTGTGTGCCATGATCGTAACTTACCGTTACATGCTAGTGCAGTGACCATTTTATGATCGCCTTACCTATTATTACCGACGTTACGGTACCAGGATATTATACTTTGGCTGGCGTCTATTTTTCAGAGTGATAAAGGGCAACGTCTCGTTTCACGGGTATACACAGTGGTCGATAATAATTCTGAAACGGGAGGATTCTGAAGAAAACGTCTTCTATGTATCTTTCTATTCATAACTCTTCCGACGGATCTGACGTAAATTCCATATTTAGGGTATATCCCACGAGTTCGAATGTAATTCGATAATATTCAATCACAGGCATAACTACTGAGGTGTTTAAATTTTGATGCAACAGAATTCATATAATAATTTTACCTATCCTCTGTCACTCCACGACAAGCATTCAATGTAACCGTCAATCGGTAATCTGTCAGCTGTAAAATTCCGTGAATAAATACAATGTTAATAAAACTCGCAACGCACTACTCGACAATACAGTATCGCGTAGAATAATTCAGCTTTGAATATTGTTCGATTTATTGACACCTGGAAATATGTGTACTTGCTCGTTAACAAAAAAAAAAAAAAAAAAAAAAAAAAAAAAAAAAAAAAAAAAACAATTAATCGAGACCGAATTATATTCGTTGACAGAGTAAACCGGAAATTCGCGAGTGTCGGTAAATCGGAAGTGACGTATATTCGGGGTGTAGGACCTTGTAGAGCTACATATGAAAAAGCCAACGAGAATACTTTGGACAAATGCAAATGGTGGTCTTGCATTAACCGCGCAACGCCAGTGGGAATTACGTGTTCCGCAAAGTGCAGGAATTGTACGCGACGAAATTCCATTCCATTACACTCGACATATCCAATTCCACTGATGTTCGAGTGCGATAGAATTTCTGACACGACGCGCATCGGGGCTAATCTAACGTAAGACTGTCGGGTATTTTCTGAGATTAATGACAGCGGACGACGTAGGACATAGCAGGGAAGAGTCGGCCGCGTGTAAGCACATCTTCTTGCGAACAGAGCCGAACTGTATATAGAATGCAAGGAAACATTAGTCGAAATTGCACATCTTGCAAAATACGAAAACGTCCATGGAAACGTCTCGTATCCCTTTCCTGAACAGCAAACCGATATTTCCGGGCTGGAGGCGAGATTGGCCAATGGAAATACGGGGGATCGTTGAATCGTTCAGGCTACATTTGCATATGTCGAGCGGCTACATTTCGCGCATGTTATCCGATGCTGATGTACCTGTCGAGAGTGCAGCCAGTGCTTTCGGAGACATCACGAGGAATTGACTAACGTTGCCAACGTTTACCAATCGAAGAACTTTACACTGCTATTGGTATTCTCAATGGTGTTGCTATGACACGTTGAAAGTGCGATACTGTATCATGCGAACAGTTTACGGTCCTATTTTGTGATGCCTCCCTCGGAGTGAGAGAAAAAATTTTTCCGATACGAATAGTTTATTGGTCCAGCAATTTTCGAGGTAAATATTTCGGTGGAAGACATCGACAGGAAACATCTAGTCCTGGTGGTCCTGATGAATGAATACGGTAGAAAATCGAGAAGCGACAAGGGTCTGAAAGTGACACTGCATACTGAAAGGAATACCCTTGTAAACGTGCTGGGAATTCTTCAATTGCACACGTCACTCGTCAACCCTAGACACAGGAGGGGGGGGGGCGGGGGCGCCTCCTTGTGTCTCGGATGAGATATTCGGCTGACGCCGACAGAGACAGCGACGCCGGAGTCCTGCCAAGTTAATTATTTGAAAGCCATAGACGTCAGGCGGTGCCGCATTTGGCGCGGGTCTGGTGTTAAATAAAAAATAATATTCTTTCCGGGGAAACCAGTCGTGGGTGAAATCGGTCTTTTCTTTATGCGGGGGTCGTGGAGGACGAGACCGGATGACTGAGTGGACGGCGAGGTGGGTATTACATCGAGGGCAAAAGGGTGTGGGAATGCGGGAAGGGTGAGCGGGAGGGAACGAGTGGGGAGGGAAGGGTAAGGCTGATAGCGAAGACCACTATACTCATCCGAGAATCCATTAACATGCCGGCAAAACAATGCGAACTCGTGGAAAATTAATATCGCTGCTTTACCGACGGAACCGCAGAGGCTCGTTAGAGCCAGCATCCACCGCCGCTCTGTTTTACCGACCGTGCATATTTCACGAGTTAATAGGCTAAAGAGAGTGACGGCGGAGGGATACGTCTACGCGAGGGGATTTCCGTCGCGGGGAGAACTCTACCCCTTCTCCCGCACTTCGTAATTAAGCGTGAGTCTATACACTTAGGTAAAGTGGGTTACTGCGAGGCTATAGTTAGCGCGATCGTGTACTGCTAGTTTATACGGTTGATGCGATATGTAGTATGTCATGGTACATTGTACGTTGTCAAGCACCCTGACCACTGCGAGCAAAGCACCCTTGGGCAAACACCCTTGGGTGCCATCTCGCATGCAGCTTCCTAGAGCCTCGCTGCTCTATACCCTTTCCTGACCCTTTGCCCTAGTCCTGGGCAGACCATCCTCAATTTCCTCAACCTTCACAGTGGATCCGCTACGCCCTTGTAAACTATTCGCATTGCCCGCACCACATTGCATTTTCAAACAGGGAGTTGACCGTAAATGACATCCAGCCGTTTTGAGTTCTTCGAGCAAGAATCCTAGAATACGAGTAATCCGGTCTCTACGAGTGAGGCGTTTTTCGTGCTGGTTGTATGAAAATCGTCGAAGATACGAAGAAAAAGCACTTTGCCATGGTCAATGAAAGTTATTCATTGATATTATTGGAAAATGTCTCGCCAGGAAAGATCCTCTCGAGGGGTTCGTTTAGTTGTAGCCTTTTAATATTTTTTTTTTTTTTTCCTTTTAGGGTAACTTAAAAGAGGATTCCGCAAAGAAGATGATCCAGCTAGGAGGAAGTAAAAAAAAAGGAGGTGAATCGAAGAAAGAGACGCTCAAGTGGAAAAGTTGAAGATAACTTTTGCGGAAATGCCGATCCGCTGTTTTTCGCGGCTTAAACCACAAGGACAAAGAAGCTTTATGGTTTAGCGTTCTGCACAAAAGGGTGGAACCCTATAGCAGAGAGAACCTTCCGGCTCGAGGAGTCCGGGAGAAGTCATAAAGATGTGAAAATGGAATTCAAGTACCGACCGAGTCTGGAAACTGTCGTAAAGATCGGTGAAATATCGATTATTCAATCGGGCCGATACGATTTTGGCATCCGAACTTTTGCCGTAAAACGTTCTTCTTTCTTGGGAACAATATCACCAAGGGCCACTTGGAATGTACTCAATTTTTTTTCCATGCAAATCAGTATGCACAACATCCTCATAAATAAAAAAAAAGTATTCGTCGTATGAAATATTAATGCGATTAAACTTTAATCCGAAGGTAATGGTTCATTAACAATAAATATAACTACAGATTTTACATTAGTTTACTAAGCAACAATATCAACTTGAGCTTTGGGACATAGGAGCAGACATAGGAACAAAGTCGTTAATTGATTAAAAGTACAGAGCAAAGCTCATACGCCACTTTGGAAATTTCAAACTGGCTTTTCATTAATAACTAAACTAATTGTCCAAGGTACTTTCGAAATTCTGATTGGCTAACGAAATAACGTTAATCAAATTCATAAGGAAGAGGACGAGAGCAAGGATGAAAATAAAAAATAAGCTTGACACATTGAGACGAAGACAGCGAAAAGAAAAAAAAAATGATTAAGAGACTTTGAGATAAGTAACAAAATAAATGAGAAAGACGAAGACAGAGAGATGGTAGTTACATATACATAAGTAACCATTGGAAACCTCGTTCTACGTGCCGTTTAATTAGCGTTAATTAATGTCATCTCAATTACTATCGGGATCCAACGAGTGCCGGTTTCATGCAATCGTTACGTAACGTCGGCCAATCAACGAGATTCGAGTTTCGAGAAAGAATTTCCAATTTACGACATTAAAGGTTAAAAGTTTTTAATTAACCGCGAGAAGTGCGAATTATCGAAAAGTTTCGTGTCCGCCTTTAATTTCACCAAGAAATAATAACTAGGAAGTAAAACTACCTTTGAAATATCAAAGCCACGTGACACAATAAGCAATAAAGTACGGTATATGCATATATTTCAAAAAATTCACTAATTTCCAATCTACCCTCGTACTCTTGGTTATCGTAAATTTAACGCGTGACTGCTGCACCCTCGTTTCACGTTCATAGTCGTTTCTTGCTTCCCCATTGGCCACCCTGCGGCCTAGTTACGTATCACGTACGTCTTAGTCTCGACTATATATAGTACATACATATATATACATACAGCACTATCGTTCGAATACTCTAGACTAAATCATGAGAATTGTCTTGAAAGGCTCTCCCGCTTTGGCAAGAGTTCGTCCCTAGAGTCCGCGCAATTCCAAAGTCCAAGTATATGACGTCATACACGTATATACGTATATACATATACTATGTATATCCAAGTCAAATCATTCGTTGCAAGTTGAAATGCATTTTGCTCAACGCAGTTGGCTGACACGAGCGAAAAGAAGATAGAAAAGCAAATAAACAATCTTCTTGATGTAGTAGGATAAGAAAAAAAGTTTACACAAGTAAAAAAGACGAGTCCAGGTGTAACAATGTGCAATGGATGGAATTTCACGTTGCGGGCACCCAATCCATTTATTGACGTTGCACTTGCGTTCCTCTGCAATCTTTGCGCCAAAAGTACAGTAACGTCTTACGTAAATGGACGGAGTGGCCTTACTCGGTGCCGCTGAAACGCGACGTCTATACGTTTGCCAGATTCTACTGAATATAATAAAGAGTCCACTATTGCGAGGAGACATAAGCATATATGCAAAGTAGCATACTGCGTCGACGGTAAGCTTAATGAAAAATCGATGCACTGCTGTCGCGTCCTAAGAGAGGACCTGGGTATATACTGTATATATATGTAGATATATACATGCATATAGAAGATAAGGGACGAGAAACTCGGCTGTCCAAAGGGTAGCGGGAGATAACTGCGGAAGGGGTGGACCGGCGTGATAAAAATCCCGCAAGAATGCAAATTTTTGGCACAGATCTACGTTAAAACCCGTGGAAAATGAACAGGCTGGGCTCCGGTCGCGAGACGCAGCGCCGTTGAAGCTCGTTCGTTTTCTTTGCTCGCAGTCATGTGTCACGCATTTAATTCGGGCAGGGAGGGGGGGGGGGGACATTGATTTATGCGCGAATTCGCCAAAATACGTAAATGCTTATTTCGCGCTCGCGCCGAGTTACGCGAGGATGAAAGCGGCGAGCGTTAGCGCGTTATGTAAAAAAGTCAGAAGTATGGAAATAGATATTGGAAGAGGAAGTCGTTTACGAAATTTACATGCCTAAATTGCAAATTAATGCCAAAATGAATCGTGGCGAAAGGGTTCGTGGGTAAAGCGTAATGTCGAGACGATAATTAATTAAATTATACATGAAAATAAATCGATGCGCGTTACTCGGTATCTACGAGGGTAATATTGTGGAGGTCGTGAATGACGATAAGGATTGGCATATAAGTATTTTGCAAAATTTGTCAATTTGAACTTTTTTTTAAAATTGATGTGATCATCTGCCGAGATTCATCTCGAATCTACCAAGTATCCATTGTAGCGTTGGATCATCCCTTAAGGTCTTTGCCACTCTATCGATCACCTCTATCAAAGTTTTCGACTCGATTCAAAGTTTCCCTTGCGCGTGTAAGCTCGCCCGGATATCCTGTGTAAAAAGGGAATGGTCCTTTCGAAAGGACATTATCCTATTTCATTTCGTCGGTGATCCAGCGGCGATTCACGTCGCCACCGGCCGCTGAATGGAGATGATAAATTCTCGCTATTCAAATTACAGTTAAACTTTGTTATTTATTAATCCTATGGGCTGGGGGGTTAGCCCTCTCGCAACAGCCGACCCTCTTAAACTATAACCACTCGCACTTTCATCTGCTGGAATATTTTATTCGCGAACTTTACTCGCTCGCTAACATCAATACGATTAAAGCTTTCTTCGATATCCGCTCAAACGTTGAAGTTACGTAGCTTCTGAACGCGCCCTACCTATAGATAGACAGATTAGGTAGGAAAGTCGAAATGGCAGGAAAGTATCAGAAAAAAGAGTAAAATTTGAAACTGAAACGAAAAAAATTCACGCGCCTGTGATAAATAAGGAAAGAGGATAACTTTGTGCGAGAATGATCTACCTGAGTAATTTTTAACGGGTGGACAGAAACGTCATCCGGGCGCGACACAAATAGACGTCCAATCGTAACTGAAAGCTATTGCAAATGGAATTCACCTGATGTGAAAATTTTAAGTGGATTCTTTCCCTCTTTTTTGCAAAAATTGACATATCCCTTTGTGCGTTCACTTTGAAAAATGAGGTTGATAATGCATCGCAACATAGATATACTTATATGTAGAGGGATACTCACATGTACGTTAAGTTCAATGCACTATGTTATACGAGATGAAATTTTATCTCAGATATTTCCTTATCTTTTAAAAATTCACATACCTCAAACTTCAAGTACATAGTTTGACGAGTGATCATTATTTGAAATTATGTAAAAAAAAAAAAGAATTCGTGTTTCACATGTTCGCAGCTATAAATTATGGACCTATGAGCATGCTGTGTTCTCGAGTAATTAACATAAATTACCATACTTTCCGAATTCGCAATTCAATCAGAAACTATCGATGAAATTTCTAAAGCTATACAGTAAATTCTTGCAATTTCATTAAATCGCTCAGACTACGTACAAGAGGAAGAAGAAGACGAGGTCGATTATATCGCAATTTCAAGTGAAATGCAATTAATTCGCTATTCAAAGTTAAAATTTATATCTCCTCAAAGGAAGAATTCCTGCTATCCATTATATTCTTGATCGTGTCTACTAAACTATTCGTATTTAGGTAACAATTACCTGGAATTAACGGATCTCTCTGTGAATTATTCAAAATCTTCTAGTGAAATTTTTCGACGAATTACTTTGCATTGACTGAACGCGTCATTAATTAATAACCGAAACATGAGAACAGCTCAGAGAAATTCAGCATCGATACTTGATGTTTCGTTATGGTTCTCTTGATTAAATCTTCGTCTTGGACAGTTTCCAGACAGCGACTGTCGTCAACTTTTCACTTCCACAGTTTCGCAACTATAGCCATACACCCAGGCAAGTCTGGTTAAATCCTGAAGTCTCTACTAGTTCAGGACATCGCAATCTCGAATAGAAGTTACCCCCTTACTTCCGGTAGTGAGCATAACTACTGTCGCACAAATTTATGCAGACCCGGGAGTAAGTCACGGTGCCCCACAAAAGAAAAAAAAAATCAAAATTGGTTTTAACGAATAAACCGTAAAATGCAAACTGGAGATAATTATTCTGGCACGTATTAATTTAATCATCGTGTTCATAATTGGTTTTTGTTTGAAATTGGGTTAATAAAAAAAATCAGGGAAAGAAGAATACTGACATACAAAACGAAGTTTTGATAATCATATAACGAGGGAAAATTGGATAATAAACCAAAAATAATAATTTTAAAAAAATATCTCGACGATCGTTATAATTGATTAGGAACTCAACTCGTTATCCGGGGTAAATTTAGTACTTTCAAGCACGAATATATTTACGTGGGATAAATTCTGAGTACTAAGATGCACCTTTGATTTCCACAATAATGCCTTAATGGATTCTCTCGGTTTATTATCTGTTGCGTGTACACACCTAACTTCTTGTAATCAACTGATTCAATTAACGCGCATGCACGCTTGCAACAAGGTTATGCTGTAATAACTGTTACCAGGAGAAGGATGCGAGCCTGGAGCGTGCAATACGATACATGTAAAATCACATATGAGACCAAATATAGATATATAAGCGATCCATTATATACAGAGCAAACAAGAATACATGGTCCAACTCAAATTGATTGATATGATACGAAAATCTTAAATGCATGGATTAAGAATTTTTCAACGAGTAAATCGATATGCAATGATTATTCAATTTTTTATTGTAAATTGAAAAGAGACTTCGCTTATTACTTTTTTATATTATCCGATATACAGTATACTCTGAGCATCAGCACACAGGAGAATTTGAGGTATCGATTAAAAAAATTCATGACGAGGATTAATTTTACGCTCACTCATCCATATCTGGATAACGTGTATCTTGAAATTTTTTTTTAGGTTATGCAATTTATATTCCATAGTACGGACGCGCCCTTGGAGTGATATTTTAAGTATATGATTTATTCCACTTCATTAACCGTACTCTCACAGCGGATATCGAATTAATTAGTTTTGATATTCAATTTGAATTTATCGATCGCTTGATAACGATTGGCATTAGTCAGACTGGAAATGAACTATTGAATCTTGAATTTTGACATCGAATTACCATATTTATTGCATTACTTCCTCAATTCCTATAAAATTGGCTATCATAACAAATACAGAATCGAAGGAATCTTTAATGAAATATAAATGGAGTGAGTTGATGAGTAAGTGTAATTACAATAATAATTTGATTACAATATAATTATATTTATATATACAATATACAATATAATTATATATATATATATATCACTATTTGGCATAGCTGAAACTAACTTGAACAAAGGTTTAGTTCGGCATTCATAGGGATTCGAACATATGAGACAGTTACGTTCAACATTTTGTACGCTACAGACATCATACGTGACAAAACACATGCTGTTTACACAAAGGATTTCGCGAAATTCGAATTTATACCAATTAGTACTTGTTAGACGAAACGCAAACGCTAACAACCTACCCCCAATAGCTACACGACGCATGCTCGTATCATACAAGGATTCAACATCAAATGCTACAACAATCTGCTTATATCAACATTCTTAGTCAATTTGGACAATTTAGTAGTAATCACTGAACAATTCCCTAAAATAGTTCAATACTTATGTTAGAAGATTCCATTCGCGCTTGATATAACGATAAGCAACAAGTTTCGCTTTGATACAGTTTATTTTCGTCATGAAAGACAAGGTATAATTATCAAGCATTACTTGACACAGGACATCAATCAGACGTCTGCAGGACATCTAAGCGATATTGATAAGACCCTTGGTACTACCTTCAAATTGGCACTTGATAGGGAATGATAAAAGAAATAGAGATGAACAGTATTACAGGAGGCACTGAATATTCATGATTATTAAATTAGGTGTTAAAATTCATGATGAAATTTGTATTATCTTAATAGTTTCACGATAAAGAGCACATACGCCAAAGGTTTTTTTTCCCCCTTTAAATCACAGTTTGAAGAGAATGATAAAAAAAATGCTGACCGTTACTCCGCAATCTGCGCCACAATCGGTCTTATCTTCGCAATGGGTAGTAACTATAGTTTCTTTTTTTTGTGTATCCCCGGTGTAGATAACGAGCGTCCGAAGTAATAATTTTTGACGACGGACTTTCATTGCGCGTTGGTTACTACACCGGTAGCCATTCGTGGCCTTTCGTTTGTTCTGTATTAGGTATGTATGTACGCATATAAGGGTGCCTTATGGCAGTTTAATTTAAACCAACAGAAAGCATTGTGTGAAATTTCTGTATATGAAGCTACAGGCATGCGTTGTACGTTGTATAAGGGAACCTTGTTTGTTTCTGCTCAGCAACTGGGACGAATTCCTGAAGTGTTGATTATAACGACCGCGGTCAGAGTTCAACGTGAAATTAATTGAAGTTTGTTCAAGCGTTGTACCTCGCTGGATATGGGGACCGTTTTTCATTATGGAAAGCCAACTTCATATGATAAAAATTTAATTTTTTGAAAAAATGACCATTAGGTATCGATCAATAATTTCGGTATAATATAACCATATAACGAAATATTCAAAAAGCTATTGTAATATTTTTATTTTTTTTTTGTATTCTAATATTTTTCATATTTCAACTGGGCAGTGAGTTCATAATGAAATGGTACTGTTTCGATGCGTTAATAATTGCGGTAATAACATTTTAATAGATACGAGGAGTTATTCGAGCTTGTAATGGAACAGTCAAGAAGTTGGTTAATTGGCTGAGATTCGTGATGTTGCGGTAAAACTGGAATTCAGTCAGACAGCTTCGGCGAATCGAATGCTTATTTTATGGTGACTGAGTAAAATTACATTTGCATAGCAATCTCCTTTTCTAACTACGATAACAGTTCAATCGTATGACACAACAGGTATCATTAACACGTAAAATTGCCAAAATCATACAATTTTGTATTATAGTGTTGTTAAAGGAAAGTAATTCATTTTAATTAAACATACAATAACGTAACATTAGTAAAAGATTCTGTTGTAGAAGTAAGAGTTAGTATAATTAAAGTTAGCATCGTAATGATCAACGCTGAATTTTCCCCCAATTAAATAAGCATTAAATTAACAAAGAATCTTATACGTGCAATTAAAAGGTAGTAATTACTCTAAAATACTCTTACATTATTTTCGCTAATATTTTTAAAGCTCCACCGTCATATTACTGTGCTTTGACGTAAATTCCAAAATTCTTCATCCAATTTTCCAGCATAAAGGACATTTGCCTGGTAAAAACCCTCGTAATTTGCAAAACTACCTTAATCCAATTTTCATGTGAAATTTCCTCATATGAAAATGTCGACCAGCTCGTAAGGTCAATTAAAATTCAAACATAAAGCCACAAATAGATAAATGATTTTCATCGACTTGTTTGCCGAAAGAATACGTGCAACGTTGCGTAAGAAATTAGAGAGCATGCCTGTGACTTTGAAATGTCACAAAAGTCGAGAACGTTTCAAGGCAAGCGTAAAACTTGAACGCATTTTAATCTGGAGTTACGGCAAAGCCTTGTAAAACGGTAGAGCGGTCTCGAACGTACGCAAACCGGGTTGAATATGAAGTACTAAGTGGAAAGAACAGATTCGAGGAGAAGATCAATCGGAATTATTATTTATAATTATAATAATTAAATTTATTTTTGAAAAAAAAATATATACCGAGCAAAAATTATGAAAGCTGTACCCGTCATTATAACGCCGCCAAAAAAGGAACCACCCTGAACGAAGCCACCATACGAAAGAGTACGCCCGCGAGCAGGACCATGCTTTAGATTTGCATATAGCTTCCTGAATTTACATACATCTGACCAAAGCCACTAGCCATAGACCACCTTTATACATAGACAGGCATATCTCTCGATAAATCGAGCCTGTGAATTTACTTAAAGCGTCCACTCTGTGACATCTATACTCTATGGCTATAGATACAAGCCAGAGCCAATATAGCATCGGAATCCAATATCAACATTTATGGTGACCCCAGTGGAAAATTCTGACATCCTGTTCGCATCGATCCGTGCATATTTATCTGTGTTCCCGTAAAGGGAATTCATTTCCCATCGGCTGGTACGAGCGATGATAAACAAGATTTTTCAATTCATTACTTATGAACCCTGTAAAACAGTCTCCAGGCCTTTCCCTTACTTTCACGTTACTCGAGGATTTTTATGCCCAACTGACATGTAAGGGAAATACAAAGGTTGGTATCTGAGAGATATGTTTATATGTATATATAGAAGATGACGTATCGCCAGGCTCCGGTAAATATTAAATAATTTGTATTCCGCTGAAAGGGCTCCATGAGAGCGATTAGCATAAAGAATATCGCGAACGGGACCGCCATTAAAATTCAACGAACGAGCACCAAACTACGATCTCTATGATGAGCATCTCATTTCAAGCGTACCATCCCATGCTGAGTCTAAACCGCTTGCTTTTTACTTCTCCACCCATACATTATCCTCATATTCTATGACGCACCTGAGCATGGTAAACGGGGTTTTTCGTCCAACGGCAAGCGGTTTACTCTGCCATAAAGCATGCTAGGAAAAACACCGTATAAAACGTGGAAAACCTGAAAGCATACTAAACATTCTTGGACTTGCAAGAGAAGGGTTTTGCATCCCCATGTGTATTCCGATATACGTATATGCTCATGCTCGAATAAAATGGGTACAACAGCCGGTGCAGTTCACGCTGGCCAATTCAAGAAAATGCATAACACAATTGTATCTCGAAGTTTCTGGAAGATGACATAGAAGAAAAAAAAAAGGGTAATACGGCTAGTAAAAGTGCACGCGAGAATATAGAAGTAGCACAAGAGGTAATGCTAAAATAGGGCAAACGAAACGACAAAATATAATCGTCAGGAAGTAAAAGCGGAAAATTTGGCGTAACGTTAACCACGTTTGAACCGATAAGTAATAGCTATGTAAACGGAACAGCGTGCCTGCCGCGTTCAGAGCGTTTTCCTAAATTTTAGAAAATGTGAACCGAGGCAAAAAAAATGAGCCAACACGCTCGCGTAATTAGATTCGGAAGCAAAGTGGAAATGTAGGTAGGTACTCAGCTGTACGTAATACGCATACACCTACTGCCACGAAAATTCAGGACTGTGCAATGCGTTAACGATGGTAGTCGACCCTTGTAAAGGGAGTCGTGAAAGCATCCCTTAAAGTTATTTTTGCCTTTTCAATGCGTCCCGTTGAGTAAAGGTTAGTTGATTGTGGGTACACAAAGAAATGCCATAAAAAGGTCATTAGAGGAGCAAAGACGTTAACGTAACTTACATAAAGGATCCGCACGTACAATTAGCTTGAAACTGATCGTTTTTCTTTATTTTTAATATTTTTATATTCCCCCTTTGAAAAGCTTATCGCAATGTTGCGCAACAGTCACTTTTATGGGTAAAGGATATATAGCAATTCATTTGTGCTTGCATCGCGAGTTACATTATGCAACCGTTATTTCGCCTTTCGATTTTCCTTTTGCCTCTTACGCAATAAGACCCTCGCTACCTTTTCCGCTCGTTTTGTAACGTGTTTCCGCTATACGTGAAAACCGTTTACATTATTCATAACGGACATTGCCAAAGAGTTACCTTTTAACTGGGCAGCAACTGAAAAACTTCCAGACGGGAGGTCGGTATTCTTAACCTTTTCAAGCAGCTTGAACCGCGCTTGAGAATCGTGACACGTTGCGTAAAGAAACTTATCGGTTTTCGTATTTATGGAATTGAGTTGTCGTCAATAATTTGACACAATTAAAGATATTTTAAGCTCATAGAAATTGAACGTTCATTTTTATGCCGGAGGACCAAGTCTTTATTTCCTATAAGAACTGAAGTATGTAATTCGAAAGCTACTCGAGGTCCACGATGAAACTAAATGGGAGAAAAATTCAAAAAGTTAAAGGTAAACAATTTTTCTTCAGGATTCCTTTATTCTCACTTTTTGTTTCGCTAGTTTCGCGTCGCGCTTTCCTATAACCAGTCGTTAAAAGCGAAGAAAATAACGTCCCGGTACTCGCGCAGCAATCCATTGAAAAGTTATAGTTTCGCGAGTCTCAAGAGACACATTAAAAATCGCTTACTTCGAAACCGCAGGAGAGCCAAATGACGTAGCCGGTACGACACTCTTAATATAGACAACAAGATTGCATTGTTCAGAAAGTATCCTTCGGTTTATTACGCTATATTCTTTTAGATGTATGGGATCGTTATAAAAAAATTATCTACCGTATATAGATATACGAGCTTGTAGGTCCACGTACAAAAAGTTAAGTATGTCTCTTGGGTAATAGTCGCGCCGAGAACGATCGCAAAGAGTGAAGGGATATATCGATTAAGGATATAAAATTGTGCGATTTTACAACAGTCCACACGACGTAAGTAAATTTGATGGCTTCTCACAGATTCTCGAAATACAATTTTTTTAACCTTAACCCTGTCGCCAGAGCCTAATAAGAAACTTACTGTCCGAATATTGAGAGTTTATGTAATGCTTAAGCAGGGATATTCGCACGATGCATTATTTCTCTGATTTACTGACGACTTTCAGCTTCCGAAAGATACTCGGAATCAATGCGGAAAGTCCCAAGGCAATTACAGTTAAATGCAGCGAATGCTTCAGTGCAGTCCCGACTTCGAAGATGAAATGGTAAATCGATAGAAATTCCCAGAAGGAGCAGAGAGGGTGGTGAAGGGTGAGTGAGGGGAACTTTTGGAGGGGTGAAACGTACATAATAGGAGGAACACATTATAGGGCTGATTTCATTAATGATCGTCAGACAACTGTAGGTCAATTCAACTTTACTTGCAGCTGTCTCCAATTGCAAAACGTAGCACGAGAGCGCTGATAAATCTTATCGATAATTATTGAGGATCTTCGATATGAATATTTATCGGCAGCCGATAGCCATGCGCTTTGTTTTCCATATTTCGCGAATTACGGCGTCAGCCAAAAGATCGATTTCGCGTCTTTGTTGGAAAGTACAGAATGACAGTTGAATGACAATGTCGGAATAACTTTGTTTTGCTATCATCGCGTTACAATACAACATGAATCGTCAGAGTATTGTTGACTGCCGATAGACAAGTTACGTGATTGTCAATCAGCTGTCAATAAAATAAATAGTCCTGTCATAGGAAACTTTTTGAGAAATTGACATACGACATTTTGTCAATACGATACCGGAGGAAAATATCATTTTATATATATATAAATGTATACGGGTTTTGAAAAAAAAAACTTTTTTCCCTACTGATATGGAGAATATCAAATTTTTACTTTGGCCCTTTTTTTCGTTCAATTAATTAAAACGTATTGTCCCTTTTTTTTAATAACAAATATAAGGCCGAGTACAGATTAAATTTCGTTGGGAGTGGATTAAGAGGATAGGATTTCAAATAGGGGACGACGTGGCTATAGAGAAGATCCGATTGATCCAACCATTGTTTAATTGGAGGAATCTGGAAAAGCTGCGCGAAGAGAGTGCGGGATGATGTCCATTACATCGATAAGGGGGGTGGACCCGGACGAAGCTCCAATTCAATCTCCCTGACCCTTCCAGTTTTCAATCATGTCTTGCGGATGGGGTAGCGTTTGGGGTGGGACGTAATTTTTACCAGTCACAGGAATCTCACGGTGAACGCCACCTAATTTTCGCACAGTCCGTCCGCAGCGAACAAGCAGATTCTCTTTCATTTTGATCCACGACTTAATTTGTTTAATAAAACAATATAGCCACTGCTTGTTATATCTAGTCGAGGGCCTGTTATCTCGAAAAATCTCACACGCGTAACTCAAACTCTTTGCTCCGATATAAAGCTTTCTGTATATAGATTTTGTCCCTCCAATTAACCAACGCACGCATAAAGCAAACTGGGGAAGCCCAAAAAAAAATAGTTCCTGATCGATAACGACGAACCAAAAATATAAGGAACCTCGACCCTTGCCAAGAATTGTCGAAAAAAAAATAGTATAATTCGATCTTCTTATTGTAAATAAAAAGTAACGTGCCCTTAATCGAGTCCTGAATATCCTATATAGAAATTGAAAATATTACGTTGGCACGGCTAAAAGCCTATCGAGCCAGAGTATCTAGATGTAAAGTTGGTATTGGCCAGGGATTGGTAATACTGCCAATATACCAACGCTACCTGAGCAATCCCACGACGCGTATAGTGTCAATCTACTATAAATTGTATGTATCTTTCGCAGCGCTGTGCGCGACGCCTTTAGCGTTTGCTTTCAAAATCTCGTAAAGAATTAACGAGGGAAACGTATAAGCAAGATTACGAGAGTTTATTTTTCGCAATGTCATTTTCTCCTTTAAATGTAAACTTCACACTGTGAACTCCTGGGTATTCGATTAGATTTACTTCCTCTACGCGTATGCGTTCCGTATTTTCAAACGAGTGCAAAAGTGTGAAAAATGTATTCGAGCTTTGCTATACGCTAGCAAGTCGAGATATGCAAAATAAAAAGTTGTGTAAAATATTTTTAAGCGGATAAGAGTTTACAGCGATTTTATCAAAGAAAAACAAAGTGCACGGTTTTTTAATAAAAATCCAGAAGGGTGAAAAAATTGTTTTTATTTCAGGAAATACAATGGAAAAACGGATTTCCCTACTTCTCTGAACGTGCTCTAAGTTACACTCGACGTAGAGTAGTGCACGCAGACACGTAGTGGAACGAATTAAATTGCTGAGAATCAATGTTTCTCGATTTTCAAATAAAAGTCACTCCTGCTGAGTTCCATTAAAATGTCTTTCCTCGGCTGCCAATATTTTAGTTAAATTTTTGTTCGCACTAGTAACACGACAGTTCCATGTTTCGCGAGCTACCGAATGTCTTAACATAGAAACGTAAATTTGCCTGAATCCATCCTGTAATAAATAATGTATAAAAAGCGAATTGATGCTTCTTCACAATTTTCAATTTCATTTTACTTCAATGATAAGATTATATGAATGATAATAATTCCACCACTAAAATGGCGTATCTCGTACTAGCGTCATTAGTTTTACAAATTTGAAACCTTTTCGAATAGTACAAAAATTTTAATAAAACGGGTAATAAGTATAAAGCAATGCTACAATCCAAATTTCAATAAACCTGACATAGGTTTTCTTTTTAGAAATAGATAATAGAATTCAAATGAAATGTTCATTGTTCGGATAAAAGTTCAAACTTTAAATGTAAAAAAAAGTTGCAGTTATTGAAAATATATAAAGCTTCATTAGTGGTCAAGCTAACGATATCTCCACCGTCTCTATTATTCTACGACAAACGAATTCCCCGTTTGCCATGATGGCAGTTTTCGCGTATAGAAAATAAAATCGCAAAATGAAAAAAAGGAATTCGTGAAATTTTTAATAATGTCGAATCACTCAGTGAAGTCGTTAGAAAATTTTCCAGAACAAAGTAATCGGATCTCTACAGATAACCACGTACACGTGTGACAACCATAATAATGTTCCATATTAATTATTTCATACTTTGGAAGCATAAATTCGTGTATAATTCTATTTTAAAAAGCCCTAATCAAGTCGTGTCTCAATGAAGTTTCTTTTATGAAAATAATAATTTTCAGAATGACATTTTCTCGAAAATTTCAATTTTCCCCGCGTCATCTGGATTATGGATCTCAATCTATATTCCGTTAATAACGGATTCCTTAAAAAGTTATTACGAAATTAAATCTCGCGCTGCTTCTGACACGACAAATACAATTTGCAATTTCGGCACACTAACTTTCGGTACGACGCCGCTTCGCAAACTAGTTTAGCGAAAGCGAAATAAGCGAGATCATTCCCCTTTATGCGAGGAGCGACTTTCAAATGAATTATGGCACTCGCGTGAGAACTACAGGATCTTTGTCATCTGGCTATAATTTGGGTTACAATTTGACATTACCATTAACCCAAGTTCAGCTATACATTTCCCTTAACGTAGATGTGAATGGTTTCTCGTTCCTAACAAAAAAATAACATTTGCCAAATATTAACAAGAAATTCGCGAAACTATTAATTATGCTCGAATCACGGTAATTGTATGTTACGAGTGCCATGTTAAATAATAAATCCAGAGTGACGTATTGGGCTTTACCCTAATGATGAACAAAATTAGCAAAATTCGCAATTTCTATGGACATGTTATAATTTAAAAAAAAAGGAGACAAACTTAAACATCAAAATGATGAAAGAGAATTATTCGTTTGAGAGGATGATGAAAGAATATTTTTGTATGTAAAGTATTTGCGAATTTTTAATATCAATTCAACCGAACGGTTTACATATACAGATATACTGTCAAGCGTGACAGGTCGAAATTGCCCAAAAACTTAATTTCACGTAAAACTCAAGAATTCGGATAAAATCTCCGAAATCGCAAGCGACTCGGTTGTTGGAACGAAGGTCGCCCGCATTATATATCCACCCTGTATTACGTGAACGAGGGGAAGATCCCCAAGAGAAGTCCAACCAGTACTTTTTAGAGCCACAGAAAAGGCCAGGAAAAGAAAGACTTGTGCGTTGTGCTCTCGTTTACCGAGAAGAAAGTTTGTCCCTGGCCAGGGCGGATCAAACGGGTGAATAAGGGGCTCGACACGAACTTTTTCAGGGAATTCTTAATTTTTGTACCCAAGAGTGGTAATATATAAAGCTCCACTCGTACAAACCTTGTAGAAAATAAAAGCAAAATAACTTCCGTGTATTTGTGCGAATTTGTTTGACCTTTTTGCCGCGTTTATCACCTCTGGTAGCGTGTATGGTTCTTGGCGTGTGAAACCAAGTCCTAGAATTTTTGTATCGACGCCAGATTACCAAGGGTTGTCAACAAATAGCAAACTCTATATAACCGTTAAAACTGTTTAGTCCCTCCACGTGTATCTCAAGGTTGGAGTATTTCCAAAACCAGTTCAAACGTTTTCACCGACCGATAACGCACTGTGTTCTTGCAATATGTATAACTGGATTATCATTTTATAATAAAATCGTTGCGGATCAACGAAACGTGAACCTTACTTCGCCACCATAATGTTCCTATTCCCCTCTGAGGTTATGATCCTCGAATTAATATTTCAAACGTGGAGTTTTCATCGACTTTGAATATTCAATGCTGCGTCCAATCGACGAAGGGAAGCGCGAATCGATATCAACGTGTTATCGCTTTATCGCTACCACGTTCTCGACGGGAAAATTCGCCTAGCAAATATACCGACAAAGGTAAGAAACGAAATTCCATACTAGACTGTAAATTCGCTCCGCGAAAATTTCATCCTGCCTTGCAACGCAATTCAATGTACTTTACGTAGCTGCTAAAGTCGACGGATTTCGAATAGTTCGCAGTTTTCCGTTAGGTCAATATTTCCTGTCGCAGCTAAACGACATTTTTTGGATCTTTACATTCGTCGATCCGTGGGTACTAAGAATGTGCATATTTTTTGGATCAATTATTAAACGACGCTCACGGCGAATTAGAGACAAAGAGACACTAAAAATTCCGGCAGTTTAAGGGAAAATATAGTCACTAATTTCTCAACTCTGAAGATTCTACAAAAAGAAAGTGTCTAGTTCACATTTATAGTATTGTCGTCGACGAACAATAATCGTATATGCATTCAATTAAAGTAATGACTGCTGTACTATATATTTGGAATACAGCGCAGAAAGTATTAAACCGCAGTTTATCGCGACAATAAAAGATAGGAGTCTGGCATTAAAAAAAAAAAAGAAAAAAAAATTGACGGTCGTGCACTCCACTCGCGAGTGGTACTGGGCTGTTATATAGTACATTTAATCAAGACTCGAGAGTGCGACAGGAACGTCACAAAGTTCATAATCCACATAGTGCGACTATGTGTCAACCCTCATAGCGAGAGCGTTTGCGCATGAACGCGACAAAAAAACAATTGGAAATCAAAATTCTCATAAATCTAATCGCAGCGAAAGAAGAAAATAAGCATGTATCCGTACCATCATATATCTTACGTACGTAAGGTCAGATAAAAAATTTTTAAACAACGAAATTCCAATACATACCTAGTAGTGACTCAAACAAAATCAAAATCCTAGAAAATCCAATAATTCAATTGCTGACCCAATTTCATAATTTTACACGAACGATTAAAATTTAAAGGTTCACGCCGACTCGGAACGATTAGCACAGCTCGGTCTGTGATTACGAGGGTGCCAGATGAGTGACGAGTACGTAATCCCACGTATTAAAAAAGATCACGAAAACGTAATCCTGACTGAGAAATTCAAGCACCGAAAAATCTTGACGTATCGAAGCACAGAAGAAGGTCCCTGAAGAAGTCCTCTCACAGCGACTTGCACTCGCGCTCGAATTTCTCATTTTATTTTGCCAACTCACGGCCACCGATAAAACAATACAAAATCCCGAAATAATGAGACGAGAAATCCCTGGCCGCGAGCAAGCAACAGGATCCCATTAGAATTGACGTAGTTAGGGGGACAAAAACAACAGAAAACGATTAGACTGACTCACCGCGTTTGGAGGCGTGAAAACTGTCCTGCGGTGATATTTGCTCAATCTGGGCGCTGAGACGGGATTGGGGTAGAATCGCCCTGTTTGCGTTGATCTTTTCCACAGCATAGCGAAAAGCCACCTCCTGTTTGTCGTCGGTCGGATGAAACAGACCTCCTGGGAAATCATATATTTCTATTAGATTACATACTTTAATAGACGTATAAGGTGTATCAATACATGTTTTTCTTTTCGTATCCTGATATCGTCATCGATAAGTGATTCAGAATGATCGGACGGACGAATGGAGTATGGTGATCTGTTCGTGGTCGATTATACAATGGTTTTCAGAAATGGATCATACGTCGTCAGGAAAATAATAGAGTGTAGAGGAGAAGCAAAGTGTGTAAGAGCTTTTTACAATTTTGTATCTATCTATCTCTTTGTATCTGTACAAGTGGATAAATGGACGTGGAGGATGGGCTGAGACGTTTCCTCGGTGCTCTCGTTAAATTAACGGAGATTAATGAGTTTGGATGGTATAGCAGTGTATATACGTATATGATCTTCCGGTACTATTAGATTTGTCAAGTTTTCTTTTGCCTGGCTTTACGCGATTCACGGCAGCCAGAATGTACTGTATGTTGTTACTGTGAGATCGAATACGACACCACTTAGTTAACCATGATGGAGTAAACAACAACAATTTTTTGTATCGTCTCTACAAATAAAATAATCAAATAGAATTTCTACAATGTACTCCGGGAATTTGGTAAATCGTATAAAAGAAAACGTGCAAAAGTTGGCTGCCCAACGGGGCACTTTAAATATGACAAGAAATTCAATTATCACTGATATTACAATTTTACCTTACTTTCTGTACGTTTAAGATCGTGAACTTGAAATGTCGAACGGTATACAGGGATACAATTCCAATTTACATAGCGGGAAAATTCTAATTTTGTCAAATTTCATAAATGCATTATACATCGTGTATGAGGCATATGGATACAGTTGGATTTACTGAAACATCCATTTTTTTCGTTTACGCCATTAAGACGATAGCTAAAAACACACTGACGCTCATATTCACCTGTCAACGTCAAAAACTTCACTAACAGGCAGTATCCGTTCTCGCATCCCAAAAGGGACCTAAATACTCGTATGAGTTTTTCTAAACCAGTATGTAGTTCACGGCTGTCAACGACACGAGCTTTTACGCACCCCTGCTTCTACCCTTGCATGGATAAATGTTCACCACGGTGCACGTAAGCTTCAACGCGAGTTGCAATACAATTGTCTTTCAGCAAAGGTGTTAAAGTACACACTGAAAACTGAAGGGGCTTACATCCTTTGCCATGTCAACAAAAGAAACTTAGAAATGTCCGTTGGTTCTTTGAAAACTGGGAACGTATCTAAAAACATACATAGTACAATCTAAATAAATCTATGTATCTTTACTCGTAACTTTACAGTTGAATAAGAGAAATGAACTGCATTCTGTCTCGTTGGATTCTCTTAAAAAAGATTCCATGAAACTACTGAACTCTGCACTGTTGTGAAATTTTTTCGTAATTTTATAGCAGACTGATTTTGTGACTTTAATGAACGTCTAAAAAAATGTATGCTTTCAAAATTATTTGCAATCAATTAAGGTGACCCCGTGTCACGTCAGTGGCATTCGCCACCTGGAATGCCACCTTTATTTCTCAGACAAGGTGCCACAACGAAGATATATACAGTTCGCGGGTTTCGTCTACACGGCTTTAAATTTCCTACACTTGTATCCGGCTGGGCAGGAAAATTCATCCCATAAATTGAGTTTAACCTCATATTCGTCATAGGGCAACTCGCCGAGCAGCTGCGCCATCCGGGGCTTAAGATTTATAGAAATTCTCTCACAGATTTATGCGACTCGTTAGCGATCGTTGCCACCTCATTTTCGCGATCTATATTATACTTTTGTGACGACCATGAAGAATCAGTACAGAGTTCTCAATATCTCATTCATTTTAACGAGGAATATCTTAACAAGAAGTATCTCGACGTTTTCAATTGAACGCGATGATTACTGGAAAGGAATAACGAGTTTACGTAAATTTCATAAATATATCGGTATATCCATTTTCTGGGAATGTTCATCAAATAAATATTCTCAATATAGAATAAGAATCGATATAACGATACAAAATATCTGGAATGTACAAATTTCTAGAAAATTTTCCTATTCATAAAGTTTACCTTTGCCGTAAATCATTTAATGCATCAAATGATATTCGTATTGCTTATTGAATATATATTTTTATATATTATATTTTTATAATTCTATAATTTATAATGTAATGTAACGCTCGCGTTTCATTCGATTCTGACTGTTGGCATCTCTGATAGAGGTCACTTGGAACCAATAAAATTGCATCGATCGATTAAAGCGAGACGTAGTAAAAACGTGGAATCGCCACGGCGCCACTGGGTTTCGTGGGAAATTGCTAGTGTTTTTCTATAACACAACAGAATTAATAGGATCTGAATATTCATCGATGGCCAATGAATTATTTCGAGCTCGACGTGCACGGTGGCCAGAAAAACAGAAGAAAAAGTTCAATTCCATATTTCAACGTCGATACATTGACAGCGCAATTAACGTCTCAATCAAATAATAGCTCGCGAGATTTTAACGACTCATCGAAGCATTTAAAATATTTATTAACATCGAGCTTGGAATGTCGAACGTTATTTTCATTAAAAGTCTTTTACTACGTCTAAGATTCCATTCGACCTCATAAATTAATTAGTACATGCACCGTATGGAATAATTTTAATTTTTGCAATTTTCACGAAAAAAAAATTGATTTTTCCAATTTTTTAGTTACTCGCTCGATTATGTTACACGACTCTTAAGGTTCACGATAAATCTTTAACCTCCCAAACTTTCACCGGCGACCTCTCTGCAGCACCGTGCCGACCGACACCCGATGTTTTCTACTAGTTTCAGGGTCAAACCAAGTCTGGTCAAAAGTCAGAAAACGTGACCAACTTTTCAACGATAGATCTCTCTCATCTACGTTGACTGCGGAAATTCTCGTTTTAGAGTAACGTGAATTTCCCTCACGCGGACCATTCGGCGAACGTCGAGAACATTCGTTACGCAATGAAATTGATATTGTGTTCTCTGCACTATCGAGTACGTAAAACTTCTGGCTCTCTTGTCCGCGCTACGCAACTGCATTAAATTGTTGCAAATTAAAAAAAAAAAAAAGCATATTGCTCATCGCTGACAAAGTTTATTGAAACAATAAATATTCGGCGACCTCCGGATATAGCAAAAATATCGCAGCGATGCAATGAGATTTCCAATGAATTTTGCATGAGCATATATTTCCTCTCGGTCCCTCGATCGCCCCCTCTAATTTCTCAGTCCCTCCGTTTTTCATTTGTTTCAATTCCTCCTGCACCCTTCGACTTCGTCATTCAAAGTTCTGAATTCCCAATCTTCCATAGCCATAATTTTATTTCGGTCGAAAAATCCTACCCCGGCATGCACAACATTGCAATAAGCTCGAAGTATTATATTCAAAATTATTGAACTCTATCGACAAGCTAATAACATTATACCGCGTTTACCCAGAATTAATGATTTCATTATGAAACATTTTCATAATTTCCATAACAACGCAATCGAATAATTTTCACTTCGAGAAAACGATTTCCAATTTCAATCTTAATTTAATTAATACAACCATCAGTTAACTCGCAAATTAAACATTCGACGGAATAAAGTGTTTGACAACGACAATAACCGATACGATTAGCGAATCTCTTCGTATCTTTACTTATCCCATAAATTCAAGGTTATCGTAAAGGGCTTTACGATGCAACGGATTTAAGGGTCCTTACTTCTATATACACCCAAGGGTGAATTTTAAGACGTACATATATCTCTTAGAGAATCCGTCGGCAAAATCGTCCATTAACACACTCCCTGCCAGTAGAGTTAGGTATGAGCCATCTAAGGAGAAAATTTACTTTCCGGTTTTACACCGGCTCCGATCGGTTCCGGTAGCAGCGATAGCGTAGAAATCTACAGCAATTCTAACCTGGCTATCTTGGCATAACTGCCGAGTAATTAACGATCAATTTCCCAGGATCGCGTTATATTCACCGGTACCGAATAATCCATCTATATAACCGTCTCGTAATACGAAGTTACCCGCCGCCTATTAGAGACTGTAATGAAACCCGAATTGCATAACAAGTTATACGAAGGATCAATTTAACGACGAACGGTCGAGTATCGCACGAATTTTCAAGCTCGACATTTAACAAGCTAGACGCCAGTTTTGTGAGTTTTTCCAAAATTTATCGTTTGCTAAGCTTTCCTACTGGACCCAATCTAAACAGTATAGTCTCTAGTACATCTCTACTGAGTCCCATGGTTTGGAACCTCACAGTTTTTTTTAAATTCAAGCACAATGTTTTCAAAGCGTTTCTCGACGTGCCTCGGGATAAACTACATTACAAACCCGTTATAGCTACGATGACACTATAATTAACGATAAATTGAACCGACCCAAACGCGCGTTATCGTACATCGGAAAACGGTAATGGACGCTCGATTACCTTTGGGCAATCTCCCAAGCGCGAGCCGTGTCTTTCTCGTTCAAAGCCCATGCAGTCCCTCGCGTAATAATCGATCCTTCCGCAATCTCTCCGAGAATTGTCTACAGCCGTGAACGTCACACGCTGCGGTAAAGAAGCGTTAACGCGAGAGGTTATAGCTCATATACCCATCGATTCGATGATCTCGAGTGCAATTGCACCCTTTTTCTCCGAGAGAAAAGCAATCCAAGGACATAATCAATAATTCCTAAGGTATCAGGTCCAATGGTCGATTCGTATTATGTGTAAAGTTAGATATACAAACAATGTATTGAGGTTTTCGTGATTGTTGCCAGGCCGAAATAAAATTGCACATTATGGTATAGCCTGGATAAAAGAAAAACAGATGTCCTGTATCAGAAATACGAAGGCTGAAGTTTACCTATTCTAATTATATCAGGAAGAGCAGCAGCGTGGGCGGCGAGGAGCGCCAGCAGGAGGCACCTCGCAGCCATCTCCGGTTGCGGTCCAGCCCAGTACCACCTCCTAGTCCCAGCGAAGGGGGCCTATGGTTCTGAAAAACAAAGTGAAAAAATGATTTATTATAACGTCAATATAGACGGGTAGACAGGTAGGTATAGGTAATTATTTGACATCCTTTATAAACAAAATCTGAAGGATTTGCGAGTAAAATGTATATGCACTGAATCCACCCCGAAATAGGGATTCGACGTTATTGTCATCACGTACTAGAGTCTCGTCGTTGAAATTTATATTTGATCCGCTCCTCTCTTTTCATCTTGTTTCAAAATTCTGTATACCTCAGGGCAGAATGAACAATAACCGAGTTTTCCGCGGAACGCATAATACTCCCTAAGAATTTGAATGTACAGATTTCGGTTGGCAATGGTTGTTCATGGGAAAATTTACCTCCGGGGCTTAAAAACATATCCCGACCACCATCCGAACCGAATGAATTTTTAAATCAACACAAACAGAGCGGAATTATTTTAAACGTACAATAAATTTGTATTTATTACAACGTTCACGAGTTTAATAATTGTCAAATTTCTCATTGCGAAATTAATCCTACATTTGAAAAAGTAATATCGTTGAGAATCGTTTTGAGTACCTATATAAGCACCGTTCTGAGCGATAATCCTTACAATGCTTAAAATGAGAAATACGCTCAAACGACATCTGGCATGTACTTCATGTAATTCGAAAATGCCTGATACGAGAAAAATATGAAAATAAATTACATAACGACACGACAACGAAAAATAATCGTACAAAGTATTCCAGGGATTTTGATTTACCGGTGGTGACGTTGAACCTTCTCCCCCATGCTAAACCGCCATGTACCAGAATAGATACCCGAGCAAACAAGATTTCCTTTCCAAGTGTTTATCTGGGAAGTATAAGAGATACGAGGATCCTCCCAGACCGACGTTTCGAACGAGCACAGATCTGAGACCTGACTGTGAAATGATGCTGTGGGTCGAGACATCGCCGAGGGAAAATCGTTTTCCGTTTCAACGACTATAATCAGCCATTCTATCAACCCTTCGTCGAAGGGTATCGAAGGCAGCTCTGACTGTGCAGCCACTCATTGGCACAATTCTCGCCCTTCTAATGGAATTCTAAGTCGCCTCGTGAACCCTTGAAAAAAACCTCGAAATAAATTCTATAATTGAATATGCATATCCTTCGGCTTGGATTTAAAATGTACTGAGGCTACACGAAAAATACTAAAGAGGATGAAGTGATGTTGTTTTTTTTAAATCTCATAATCAATGGGGATGAATAACAGTGATCGTTCGTAGAGAGAAACTCGATATCTTATAGAGTTATAAGGTATAAGGGTGTAAGAGAAATCACCCCCAGAACGAGGAAAGGTGGACCGGCGTTGGCGCCGTCCGGAAATGTGGCCTGAATTTTAATGAATCTCCTTTGCCTTTGTGCGGCTAAGCTCTTCCTAGATTCCCTTTGGGAGCAGGAGACCGTAAAATTTTTATGAAAATACGGATTATTGGTCCATTTCTGCCGATATGAAGAGTAACGACAGCCCTAACGATTTCGACGAGAGAATTTTTAAGGTATTCTCCTTAATGGATCTTAGACAAAATTGAAGATGCTCATATGGAGCATTGGCGTAGGTACATCCGATTTATCCTGTTACCGTTCACGATCGATATTCCCTATAGGAATAACGTCTAAATTCAATCTCAGTCGACTGGAGTAACTTTTAAAATATTTTCATCACCTTTATCCATCTTTATCTTTCTAATCTATAGTTCCTCCCCCCCCCCC